>NC_079435.1:61944597-61987097 GCF_903798145.1 Danio aesculapii | reverse complement strand
ATATTATTTACTGTCATCATGACAAAGAGAAAATAAATCAGTTATTAGAGATGAGTTATTAAAACTATTATGATTAGAAATGTGTTGAAGAAATCTGCTCTCCGTTAAACAGAAATTGGGAGAAAAATTAACTCTAATAATTCTGACTTCAACTAAAGTTATCAGAGCATCCTAATGTCCTTTCAGTGCTGATATTGCAGTGTGTGCTGTTGTTGAGTGCAGACGTGCAGCTGCTGTGTTTGGATGAGTGTGTTATTAAAGCTCTGTTCTGCTGTAAATAAAGCTGCTATCTGCTAACGGCAGCTCTGCTTTCTAAACACAATCACAGCACTGACCTTCAGCTCACACACTCTTATTATAGGCTGTACAACTGTCAGTAGACACGCACACACACACGCACACACACACACACATGTTTTTGTGAAAAGTGGGTACATTACATAGGTTTCCATTCATTTTATTGTATTGCCCTCACCCCACCCTACACTGTAAAAAATAAATGATATTTTACAGGTAATTGCAGGGGCGTAGATTTAGGGTGGACGGAAGGGACGCGTCCCCACAAATATCCGTCTACTATTAAAATGTCCCGACCAATAATTTAATTCACTTTAAAAAAATCGCGCTGTCAAAATTCTCTCCTCGGGTCGCACCGCCCCCCCCAAACACATCTGATCATTGTGATTGGCTGTGCCCTACCCTGCTGTCACGTGAGAGGCTGTAGCTGCTTAAGATACAAACAGCGAGCGTCAAAATCGTGTAGGTGAATTCCCGTGAAAGAATAAGGTGTGTGACACACGCAAGTGAGAGTGGCGGCAGCAAAAAAAGGTGGACATAAGGACTTTTTTCAACGAAAAGCGTAAGTCACAAACTCACGTTCACTACTGAATGAGTCCATCATGATAATGCCGTAATTCCTTGTGTTTTTCCCACTTTAACGCGCAGTCTATCGTTATAGCAGACTGATCTGTAGTCTGTCTGTGCATTACATGCCCTGAAAACTGCAGAATAAACAGCTACATGTAAAAGTCTATGATCCTGCCAATTCTCCTAATCTCTCAGAGTAGCATGTGCAATTTGAAACAGTTTGTCAGGAAAAACTCCAGCCTGTGCTCCATCCTTTATCAATACTGATATAGGAGACATGTTTCATTTGCATTTTGGCTAAAATAAACGGAAGTCTTTATTAAACTCTCTCTTTATTAATCAATAAACATTCTCTTAAAATGACACTATCAGGCCCATGTGCATTTAAACTGTAAGCTTTATATTACAGTTTTATAAATAATGAACATTTAGAATAAAGAAACATGTAAAAGATATTTATATTAAAAATACAAACATGTCCATCTATCTATCATTACATTTATTATTAGAAATCTGTTAATACATGTTTTAATTAAAAAGTGGAGCTGACAAACAAATAACAAACTGGCCAGAACATTTAACTTTCCTCAGACAGAACTTGGCCATTTAAAAAAGAAAAATTCAAACATAATAATAATAATAATAATAATAATAATAATATTAACAATAATAATAATATTAATATTGGTAATAATATTAATAATAATAATAATAATAATAATAATAATAATAATAATAATAATATTAACAATAACAATAATAATAATATTAATATTGATAATAATAATAATATTAATATTATTATTATTAATAATAATAATAATAATAATAATATTAATATTATTAATAATAATAATAATAATAATAATAATAATAATAATAATAATAATATTGATATTAATAATAATAATAATAATAATAATAAAAATAATAATAATAATAATAATAATAATAATAATAATAATAATAATAATAATAATAATAATAATAATAATAATATTATTAATAATAATAATTAATAATAAAGAAGTAGTTCCTCCACCCAGTTTAGAGCATCATTATGGGTGTTTTAGGTTATAACTAACGTGGTTCAAGCGATGAATCTGTGACAGAGAAACTACGGGTTTTGGGAAACACTCATCACTACGTCGTTCTTTTCCTAAACGATGCATCGTACTATGATAGTTCAGCCGCAAGTTACGTCGTTTGGGAAACACACCCCCAGAACAAGAGGTGGCAGTAACACACCAAAAAGCTTGTTGTCAACCATCGTAAAACAGGAAGAAGAAGAAATCGTCATTCTCACCATCATATGGATTTACCTTCATCAGCTAGACACCGGCCTCACAGCTCCGTGAATGTTGGTGCTGTCACTTATTGATTTGTGATCAGTAAATGTAGCTTGTGTGGACGCTACTGGGCTACTTGACTAAAAAAATAGCTTCACTACTGAAAATCTATTGGATTAATAAAGTAGTGATGCTACCACCACGCTACTGAGAAATGTAGTTAAGCTACTGATTATTAAGATGAAGATCCTGAACAGATGATTATGTAAATGCTGATATTGCAGATGTTCTTACCTGTGCAGGTGAAGAATTTGGATTCTCCAACACTCATTTCCACTTTATTGAGAGATATGGACACCTGGAGGATAGCTGAGAGAGACAACAAGAGAGAAAAAAACATTATTATTATTAGTAGTAGAAGTAGTTATACATCACATTTCTACTGTTCACTTCAGAGCGTTTCTATTGCAGCTTCACAGTAACAAACATGGAGAAATGAATGGTTAAACTAGCTAAACTCCTCATTATCATCACATTAAGAGCATAAAAGGTGCATGGGGTGGCATGGTGGCTCAGTGGTTAGCACTGTCGCCTCACAGCAAGAAGGCTGCTGGTTCAAGTCCCAGTTGGCATTTCTAAGTTTGTTCTTCACGTGTTGGTGTGGGTTTCCCCATGCTATAGGGGAATTGATGCAATAAATTGGCCATAGTGTATGAGTGTGTGTGTGTGTGAGAATGTGCGTATGGGTGTTTCCCAGTACTGGGTTGCAGCTGGAAGGGCATCTGTAGCGTAAAACATATGCTGGAATATTTAAACATATGCTGGAATATTTGGCGGTTCATTCCACTGTGGCACTCTCTGGAATTAAGGGTGCCCAAAATATTTTGTATGAATAATCTCATTGAGAGCCGTGAGCCGAAGAAAAAAAACGCCAAACTATTTTAGATTAAAGTTGCCATGGGTACCTTCCTAATTTATTTCAGATTATTTCAAAATAAGAAAACACTATGAATCTTATGAACTAATGCAGTATAACTTTTAAAATCATAACTTATTGCAATAAAATAGTCAAGCAGAATCAGAATTGCCTTGATTCCTTCACCAAAGTCTCTGCACTGTTCTCTATCCGTCAGGTGACAGTATGTACATTTTAAACTAAATCACAGCATTTAAACATTTAATTTCAGTAAGCCGTTTCTAGCTTAACAATAAAACAGCAGCATAGAAAAACAGAATAAGCATAACAAAAAATCATAAATAAATCCTGCTCTACATCTTATTCACTTAAATGACTAATTGGGATTAAAAACGAAAACACTGACTGAATCCTTTGTAAGAACCGGCATATGCTGTTTGTCCAATCATGTTTTTTTTTCTTCCTTTGTCAAATAAAAATATTATTCAAGAGTTCCCACTTAGATATGCTTGGCGTATAAAGCAGGTTTGGCATGCTGTCCCGGGAGAGAACACTGAGCTCGGAGATATTTGAGCCCAGGGCTCCCGCCAGGTCGATAAGCATATCAGGAGATCCGAGATCAGGTAGGTCTCGAGAGCTCCCCCTTTAGAAAAGGGAGGAAAAAGGAGGAGATGGGGTGGAAGGGGGGATTCTTCCAAACAAAGATAGAGCAGTAGGGAGAAAATGATCCATTTATAGTAAACTAGGATCACTCTGATTGGATTATTACTGATTACAGATGAGCGGCCAGACGTGCTCAATCATATCACGTGCTCCTCTCCAAATTAGTTTATGAAACTTCACAAGTCACGATCACCAGCGATCATACTCCCTAGATCGCTGGCTCTCTCACACATTCACATGGACTACAACTTATGGACTACATATCCAGTCATGCAACACACGCACCTGCTCCAAGTCTCCACTCATTAGACTCCCACAGCTGATGCTGCTTCTGGACTAATTACACACACCACTTTAGCAGCACACACACACAAGACTGGCTGAGTCTTGTTTACATGTAAGTGACAATTCAACACGTTTCTCCTAGTCTTGTTTATTCTTATTGTCCCTGTTCACTGTCTGCCTTCCGACCTCTCGCCTGTTATAGTGACTACAATTCTGGATTTGCCTTTATACACCTGTTTGCACCTGTGTTGACCATTGCTTGCCTGACTGCCAAATAAACCTGCACGTGGATCCTCACCTCAGTAGTCTGTCACTCCCCCGTGTTACAATTAGGCTAGCTCAAATAGATCGCTTCACGGAAAATATGCATTTAATTAATGCTCTGCTGCTATTATATTACAAAACCTTTGTCAACATTTTTAATAGAAGTCATTAGTTTAGAGATTATGTCTTATGATTATGACTGTCTCACTCGCGATTCATGTGTGCTCGCTGCATGTAATGAAAGACAATGAGTCTTAAGGCATACCATGTTTATGCTAAATAACACAGTGTGCTTAATTTGCATAGATGTTTTATAAGCTGTAGAATGAAAGACTTAGTTTGGTGTGAAGTTATCATTATGCAAACATCAAGAAAACCTTTGGATTAGTTTGTCTCGTAGATTAGGCTATTGAAAATGTATATTAATAACTGAAATTTTCCAAATGGAAAAGAGTTGGTTGTAGCCTATACATTAAATCTCCAATTGCCTATGTGTTGAGTTTATGACACTGCCTCAGCACAGAGGCAAACAGCATCAGCGCTGGTTTGTCAACTCCTCTGTGTCCAACTGTGACCAGAAATATATTAATATAGGCTTCTATGAAACGGTGAATACTTCACTTTCATTTTATTGAGGCTAGATTATTATTATTTTATTAAACAAACCAACACAATCTCACAGACACTAGTGTTCTTGTGCTGAAGCATATAGCGGATTTAAGCACTTCACCACAAAGGTTATTTGTTATTCTTTATTCCTTTAAATAAAGTTGCCTTGTTGTGTTTTTAATGATTAATGAGGGACTTATAATGCTTTGTTTCATTGTTTATCTTTATTTACAAGTAGCAGAGTATTTACAGCTAATGTATTGTCTATTTCTGTCCGTTCGCATCCCGTCCCTTTGTGCCACCTGGTGGCATAGTTGCAAACTGCAGTCATAAGCGGCGGCGGTAGATCGTGCGGTGGTAATGGTCTACTACTACTGTACATTTTAAACTAAATTACAGCATTTAAACTGAAACATTTAATTCCAGTTCACCGTTTCTAGCTTAACAATAAAACAAACCAATAAAAGGTTATACATTAAATTTGAAATGACGATCTCTAAATCATCCCCCCTCTCTTCTCAGATGGCAGGCCAAATCAAAGGTTACCATGGGCCAACTTTGGGGATCTCTATCTGAAATAGAGACTAAGCCGAAGGGAAATGAATGAATGAATGGTGGATGGAGATCAGTCCTGCTTCTCAGATTTTAGTCTTCACATTTGCACTCGAAAGTCGACATCCCAAAGTGAGCTCAAACACTTCATACCCAATGATCTGAGCTGCTTTATTTTATTCATCTATATTCAACATCCAGTGACTCTTGTGCTCATTTTTATCTCTGCTGATCTAAACAAACATCAGAGGACAGCATCTTCATATGCAAATCAAATGGTACTCGTTTTCGAATCAATTTCCTTCAATATTAAGATGCAAATTAATTAATTCATTGATTCATTTACTTTTTGGCTCAGTCCCTTTAATAATCTGGGGTTGCCACAGCGGAATGAACCACCAACTCATCCAGCATAGGTTTTTTTATGCAGCGGATGCCCTTCCAGCTGCAATCCATCACTGGGAAACATCCATTTACACTCATTCATACACACACACACGCTACAGACAATTTAGCCTATCCAATTCACCTATACCGCATGTCTTTGGACCCGGAGCACCCGGAGGAAACCCACGCCAACACGGGAAGAACATGCAAACTCCACACAGAAATTCCAACTGACCCAGCCAGGACTCGAACCAGCAACCTTCTTGCTGTGAGGCGAACATGCTACCCACTGCGCCACCGTGCAGCCCGATGCAAATGAATATTTAAGTAATGTCACAAAACAACTGTAATGAAGTTAATGAAGAAGGAGGGAAGAACCGACAAACTTTTAATACGTTTTAATGAAGAAAATAAAACATATGGAGGGCAGCTCCTCACGGAGACTGCAGTCTAAAATCAAAACAAACACAACATAACTGTGTCCATGCCTGGACCTCTCAGCTTCCTCTACCATCGTTCCTCCTCTTATAGTCCAGAGCTCCTGTCGTGGGATTTGAGGCCGGTGTGCGCCACAGGTGTATTCATTTACACGCCAGCCTCATTCCTTTCCCACTGCTCTCGACCCCGCCCCCTCACCACAACAACATTTTAATTTCCCAAAGCAGGTACTAACACCACAACAAACAAACAACTATAACTAACTAACTAACTAACTAACTAACTAACTAACTAACTAACTAACTGTCTCTCACTCTTACCAGAATAATTAAACATTATTAAATAAAGAAACATTTACGTGAAAAGAAGCACTGTTTGACTTTTGATTTATTTTTATTTATTTATTATTATTTGTATTCATTTATTTATTTATGTATGTATTTATTATTATTTTTATTTATTTATTTATTTATTATTATTTGTATTTATTTATTTATTTATGTATTTATTTATTATTTGTATTTATTTATTTATTTATTTATTGATTGATTTATTATTATTTGTATTTATTATTTATTCATTTATTTATGTATTTATTTATTATTATTTGTATTTATTTAATTATTTATTTATTTATTTATTTATTATTATTTGTATTTATTTATTTATTTATTTATTAATTTATGTATGTATTTATTTATTATTATTTGTAGTTATTTATTTATTTATTTATTTATTATTATTTGTATTTATTTATTTATTATTATTATTATTATTATTATTATTTTTATTTATTTATTTTCATTTTAAACTTTAAAACACATCTGAGGTTCAAAGACAAACAACAACAAAATATTAAAAGTGTAAGGCTTTTTTTATTTTATTTTTCTCTAAGCAAAACTAATCAATCAATCAATCAATCAATCAATCAATCAATCAATCTATAAATCATAAATGAATACTTAAATTTTTCTTCTATATTTATAAAAGACAGCAATTATACTTACTAAATTAGCAGTAACTATAGTTTCTATGGTCTATTTGATGGCATATAAAAAGTCATTCATTTATTCTCCATTTTAGGGGTCGCCACAGCGGAATGAACCGCCAACTATCCCAGCATATGTTTTACATTTACATTTACATTTAGTTATTTAGCAGACGCTTTTATCCAAAGCGACTTACAAATGAGTTTTACACAGCGGATCCCCTTCCAGCTGCAACCCGGTACTGGGAAACACCCATACACACTCTCACATTCACACAATACGGTCAATTTAGTTCATCAATTCCCCTATGGCGCATGTGTTTGGACTGTGGGGGAAACCGGAGCACCCGGAGGAAACCCACGCCAACATGGGGAGAACATGCGACCTCCACAAAGAAATGCCAACTGAGCCAGCCGGGACTCGAACCAGCGACCTTCTTGCTGTGAGGCCACTGTGCTAACCATTGAGCCACCGTATATATAAATTAAATAAATAAATAAACACATTATGTCCCAGAAACACTCCTTATTTTCATCTGAAATGATTATTTATGCAATGCCGCTATCCTTTAAAGCAGTAGATTTACCCATTCTTCATCTCAAACAGTTTCACATTTAATACGATCACTTAATCTTTGATATATTCTCATGAGCTCAGTTCAGCAGAAGTATATTGGCTCATTTGTGTGTGAATACAGCATGCATATAAATCCACCCATATTAAATCATGGTAGTAAATTGCATTTGGCTCAGACAGCAGAAAGGGACGCCTCATTGTTCATGTTTTAAGCATAAACTCATTTTCCAGAAATGAAGATTGTCATTTGTCATTTTATGGAGGAATGTATTTATTTGCTGCGCAGTGTTTCTGCCTATAGGTGTCAGTGTGGAGCTGGTGTGTGTGGATCTTTAACACGCTGAGCGCTGCTGATTTATTCCTGTCAGGGCCGCGGTGGAAGGAACCAGCCTGTCCTTTATTGTTGTAGTTTTTGTCCTCAGACTCTGCTAACTGCGAGAGGGTCTAATCTGAGAAAGCACATGCTGATTAATGAGCACAGCCCTGAACTTACACACTATTACACACTACAGCACTGAGTCTGATGACTGACACCTCAACACCAGAGAAACACATGTGTGTGAGTGTGTGGTTCTGGTATTCATCACATTGTAGGGACCAAACATCTTCTTAAGTTTAACAATACCAGTATGACCTTGTAGGGACAACGCTACCAGTACTTTATGACCTTGTAGGGACAACGTTACAGTTTATAAGCCGTTTCAAAGAGCTCTGAATGATCCCAGCTGAGGAATACCAGTCTAAACTAGCAAAACTATCTGTCAATTTCTTTATATATATTTATTTACGCAAACCAACCTAAGCTCAATGGAAACAGGTGCCTTAGTCTACATTGATATGTAAAATACATAGCTCTGGGTACGTTTCAATGCACATTTCAGATGACACATCCACTAGAGGGTGCTGTCTACATTTTTGTGAATATGAAATATGTTACTTAGGGTGTGTTTTTTAGTACGTTTCTGATACACGTCCATCTTGTAAACATGCTCAAAAAGGCAGTGCTTGTCCTAGAGATCGATTAGCAAACTACTGCGTTAAACCCTTCGCTAAACCCAACCAATAGTGTTTTCAGAAGCAGACGTAAGAGAAAAGCCCACTGCTACCAAATAGCTTTACCTTGATTTTATATTGCTTTTATTCCTTTCGTGAAACGCCAAACGCTAGAAAAGTGTGTGTGAGTGTGTGGTTCTTGTATTCATCACATTGTAGGGACCAAACGTCTCCTTAAGTTTAACACTACCAGTATTTTTTTACCTTGTGGGGACAAGATTTCGGTTTATAAGCCATTTCAAAGAGCTCTGAATGATCCCAGCTGAAGAATATGAGTCTAAACTAGCAAAACTATCTGTCAATTTATATATATATATATTTATTTACGAGATCGATTAGCAAACTACTGAGCTAAACTCAACCCAGGCTCATTCCGAAAACGTAGTCCCGAGGACGTTTCTGGAGACCGCGTATTATGTAGCTGGAGGTACGTATGGCTGCATTTCGCTTTTTTTTTTCAATACACAGAGAGGAGCTGACCATGACGACGACAAGCGGATTCGAGTCCGGGGAAGAGCGGTTCCAGAAATCAGGTAAGACTAAAACAGAATCCAAGAAATAAAGTGAAGAGGTTCATAACAGGGTGAGAATGTGGTAAAATCCGAAAAAAAAAAAAAAAACAGACGAGGGCTTTTCTTTTTCCGGACGGCTTTTGTAAATCGTTGGTTGGGTTTAGGGCGGGCGGGTCAATCGGTAAAATTGGTTGGGATCGGGGAAGGAGGAGGGTGGGTCGGCTGGCCGATTGGCCGGTCGCCCAGTCAATCACTCAGCCAGTCGGACAGACAGACGTTCGTTCGACAGCGGCCTCTGGTGGGTTCATGCGAGAACAGCGCAGGCGCGAACGGCACTCGCAGGAGATGTCCGAGAAGCCAAAAAGGCGCACACAGCGGCCTCTCGTGGATTCGCGAAAACCAAAAACTGCAAAAATACGTACCTCCCGGGATGTATTTTGCGGTCTCCAGAAACGTCCTCGGGACTACGTTTTCGGAACGAGCCTGGGTTGGCTAAACTCTTCGCTAAACCCAACCGATAGTGTTTTCAGAAGCAGACATAAGAGAAAAGCCCACTGTTACAAAATAGCTTTACCTTGATTTTACATTGCTTTTATTCCTTTCGTGAAACGCCACACAATAATAAAGTGTGTGTGTGTGTGTGTGTGTGTGTGTGTGTGTGTGTGTGTGTGTGTGTGTGTGTGTGTGTGTGAGTGTGTGGTTCCTGTATTCATCATATTGTAGGGACCAAATGTCTCCTTAAGTTTACCAATAACAGTATTTTTTTTTAATTGTGGGGACAAGGTTACAGTTTATAAGCCGTTTCAAAGAGCTCTGAATGATCCCAGTTGAGGAATACCAGTCTAAACTAGCAAAACTATCTGTCAATTTCTTTATATTATATATATATATATATATATATATATATATATATATATATATATATATATATATATATATATATATATATATTGAATGTAAAATACATTGCTCTGATGACAAATCCACTAGAGGGCACTGTCGACATTTTAGTGAATCTGAAATACATTACTTAAGATATGTTTTGTTGTGCGTTTCACATACATGTCCATCTTTTAAACATCCTCAAAGAGGCAATGCTTGTCGTGCAGATCAGCACGTTAACCACAAAATCCTACGCTAAACTCAACCAATAGTGTTTTCAGAAGCAGACGTCAGAGAAAAGGGCACTGTCACCATGCAGTTTTACCTTGATTTTACATTGCTTATATGTCTTTCGTGGAACGCCCCATGCTAGAAAACTTGTGAATATGGAGATAGATATAAACATCTTCATTACAAATCATAAACAGTGTTGAGTGTTCAGTTGTTTTGTGGACTGCATGGAAATAATCCTTTATTCATCAATAATATATCCCTGTGTATATATAATTGGAGTTAAAAGGAGTGAAAAAGTTGTCATCATACTGCCCCCTAGTGTTTATTTTACCCACAAACTGCAGCCAAACATATGTTGTAGTGCGTTTGGGGGGTTTCAGAAAAAAAGACGTTTCCTATGTGTTTTGCAAAATTATCTTTATATTAATACACGATTATAAATGTCTGATAATCATTTAATTCCTCATCTTAGATCATTTAGACCTATTTAAAGATGCATTTACACTGCAGATTGAAATTTTGAAGATATGAAGTTGAGTAAAGTCTCTCGTTTTCCTCATTTCTTTACTAAACAAAAGGGAAATGAGCATCACAGATGATAAAGGGATGAGTAAATTAACAGAAAAGTTTATCCACAAAGTAAACTACTCCTTTAAAGTGTAAACAATGCATGCAACAAATTATTGGAATGAATTACAGATGTAAATAAATAAACTAAAGTACAATTGAAAAATGCATGCATGTACACAATAAGTGCACTATCGAATGATTTATTTAAATGCAAGTTAGGCCACTTCTAAGTATAAAGTAGTAATTTTCTGCTAAACTGAAGTATTTGGTGTGCATCTCAAGACTGAAGGTGAATTATTGCTCCAGATGCCGCTCAGAGACAATAAAAAACAACATGGAGCTTGTTTGTGGGACTAATCGGATTAGTGTGTTCATTCATACGTGCTCGTTTGGCAGGTGTGAAAATTAATCTGAAATCGTGCCCACGCAAAATAATAAAACACAAACCTGCGCGAGTAATTAAACTGCAGAAGAGTTACAGGAGCATAATGCACATAAACATCATCTAACAAGCTCAAGTCAGATTAACACAGCAAACTTCACAAACACACTGCCTGTTTACGGGCTCTTATTGCTTTACAAGAGCTTCACACAACATACAGCTGGGTTTATTAGAAGCAAAACCTTTATTCCTGCACATACGTTCAAAGTAGAGCATCTTTAGTCAGTGTCCAGTTGTTTTCTGGTGTTTATATGGTGTTGTGCAAAGATCTGCATGGAAATGATCCTTTATTCATCAATAATATATAACTGTATATATTATTAGTGTGAAAAAGAATGAAAAGGTTGTCATCATACTGTCCTCTAGTGTTCAATTTAGCTACAAACTGCAGTCAAATGTATGTGCAGTCAAGTGTGTTTTGGGTTTTTTACGAAAAAGACTTATTTATCATTAATCATATTTATCATCATTCATATTCATCATTAAAGCATCATTAATCCAGTCTTCAGTGCCACATGATCCTTTAGGAATCAGTCTAATATGATGATCTGATGATCAAGAACCATTTATAATTATTATTTTTATGTAGCAACTGTGTGTTGCATATACAGTATGAATAAAATCCAAACATGATCTTGTATGTCATATGTAATCCACATCATTCAAAACAAAAGGTCCACATTGGTCCCCGATAATGTCAACAGACTGGACTGTCTTAGCTACAGGCTGAATATAAAGGAGGACTGAACAGAAGAGTTTCTACTTTATAATTAATGTCCTCGACTCTCAGCAATACAACTTTTCAATGAGCACAATTGTTTGTTTTCAACACTTTATTATTATAATTTTGCCTGGATTTGGGCATTTTTCTGCAGTCCACTGAGAATCCAACATGGAAATCATTTTTGTTTGTTATTGGCATATTGAAATAGCATTGACATGCCTGTGTTTTTATTTCTCTAATAAATATGGCTGTCAGTTTGAGCCAACAGTTTGAGGATCCTGATGGTTTATTGCAGGTATGTTGTTTACATGAAGAAATCTGTGTCACAAGTTAAACAATAATTATAATAAACAATCATCTTTTGAACTTAAATAGTTTTTTTTTTGTCTTGAGTTTACATTCATTTACATTTGAATAGCCAAAATGACAAGTTTCAGTCTTTTAAATACGATTAATTAATTGCAAAAAAGTGTGATTAATTAGTTATTTTTTTTAATCGATTGACAGCACTGATAATATGTCCCTGTATATATCATTAGTGGTAAAAGGAGTGAAAAAGTTGTCATCATACTGCCCCCTAGTGGTTATTATACCCACAAATTGCAGTCAAACATATTTACTTTTTGGCGAGATGTGCTTTTAATCACATAAACTATTTACATTCTGCAATATATTCAAAATGAAATAATAATAATAAAAAAAATTACTAATATTTTTAAAAATATAATTTTTTTCGCCTGTTTTGTGGGCATATATCTTTTAAAAAAGATGTTTTGCAGATTTTTCTTCAGTAAATGATCAATAACACTAGTGTGGTTTCCTATGCGAAAGTTAGCAACAAAAACAACAACAACAACAACAACAACAACAACAACAATAATAATAATAAGAAGAAGAACAACAACAACAACAAAAATAATAATAATAACAATACCAACAACAACAACAACAACAAAAATAATAATAATAATAATAATAACAACAATAACAACAACAACAACAACAACAACAACAATAATAATAATAATAATAATAATAATAATAATAATAATAATAATAACAATAATAATAAATACATTTAAATCAAGATGTTAGAGTGGCTGACTGTAGTATTGGTAACCTTGCGACTGACAGCAAACAAGGCAGGCATAATGAAGTCATGAGGGTAAAATGTGCGCTACGTCAGAGTTTATTTAGCAACTGTGGTTATTCACATTAATCAAGTCCAAAACCACCACAAGCAAGCGTAAAATATTTCTTTGTGATTAGTCTTTTAAAGTGTGAAATTTGTCATTTCCATTCTTATGCAATACTTCAAAACGAGCCTGATGGAAACCCAAGCTACAGACTAACCCTGCACCAGTCATCTATCAGCAGAATACAACAGTGGATAACCTTCAGTAAGTCACTACCAGTCAAAACGAGCCCGTGCACCTTTTATTAGCTGTAATTAAGCAGACAAACTGATCCATGTGCCGTGGGCAAACCCTGATTGACTGTGATTGGACAGATCTGAGACTCAAAGCGGCAGTGCATGCTGGGATTGCAGTAGAACAGAGCGGGAGTTTTGTGTGACACCGACACACGCTGAGAAACCCTGCGGCGTAAATACAGCTACTGCTACACACCTGGGACGCTCTGATGTATAAATGTGCTTTAAAGTCACACACACACCTGCACACCACACACACTTTACCACGTTTACCATGCTACGCTCGCCTGGAGCTATTCTGAACACAGTACAGTAAAGCCGCACAGCACCCGCTATACGCTGAACATTGGATTTACTCAATTTTTTTAGGTAAGTGCATGAAAACTGATTTAAGCTGAATTTAAGCAGACAAATGAAGCTGAACATTAATAAATCTAATTTGTTTGCTTAAATTCATTCATTTATTCATTTTCCTTCGGCTTAGTCCCTTATTTATTAGGGGTCGCCACAGTGGAATGAACTGCCAACTATTCCAGCATTCCAGCCCTTCCAGCTGCAACCCAATACTGAGAAACACCCATACACACTCTGTTAAAATAGTTGGGTTAAAAATACTCCAACATTTAACGCAACTATAGGTTATTATAGCACCTTCCCATCTATGGGTTATTTTAACCCAATACATTGGGTTATATAATTTAAATTAATGCATTGGGTTATTTTGATTAAATGTTTTTTTTTTCCCATTCTGGTATTACTCTTGCTACTAGTACTACTATTAATTTTATAACTATGGCTGTGTAAATAAAGAACATACTTCAAAAATACTGGACATGCTTTAATAACATGAGTTATTAATTATTAAACTAATAAAGGTTAAAAATAACCCAACAAAGAACCAAATACTTAACCCAACTGGTTGAGTTATTAATAAATAAACTGATAAAGGTTAAAAATAACCCAACAAAGCACCAAATATTTAACCCAACTGGTTGAGTTATTAATAAATAAACTGATAAAGGTTAAAAATAACCCAACAAAGAACCAAAAATTTAACTTAACTGGTTGAACTGTTAATAAATAAACTAATAAAGGTTAAAAATAACCCAACAAAGCACCAAATATTTAACCCAACTGGTTGAGTTATTAACAAACAAACTGATAAAGGTTAAAAATAACCCAACAAAGCACCAAATATTTAACCCAACTGGTCGAGTTATTAATAAATAAACTGATAAAGGTTAAAAATAACCCAACAAAGCACCAAATATTTAACTTAACTGGTTGAACTGTTAATAAATAAACTAATTAAGGTTAAAAATAACCCAACAAAGCACCAAATATTTTACCCAACTAGTTGAGTTATTAATAAATAAACTGATAAAGGTTAAAAATAACCCAACAAAGAACCAAAAATTTAACTCAACTGGTTGAGCTATTAATAAATAAACTGATAAAGGTTAAAAATAACCCAACAAAGCACCAAATATTTTACCCAACTGGTTGAGTTATTAATAAATAAACTGATAAAGGTTAAAAATAACCCAACAAAGAACCAAAAATTTAACTTAACTGGTTGAACTGTTAATAAATAAACTAATAAAGGTTAAAAATAACCCAACAAAGCACCAAATATTTAACCCAACTGGTTGAGTTATTAACAAACAAACTGATAAAGGTTAAAAATAACCCAACAAAGCACCAAATATTTAACCCAACTGGTCGAGTTATTAATAAATAAACTGATAAAGGTTAAAAATAACCCAACAAAGCACCAAATATTTAACTTAACTGGTTGAACTGTTAATAAATAAACTAATTAAGGTTAAAAATAACCCAACAAAGCACCAAATATTTTACCCAACTAGTTGAGTTATTAATAAATAAACTGATAAAGGTTAAAAATAACCCAACAAAGAACCAAAAATTTAACTCAACTGGTTGAGCTATTAATAAATAAACTGATAAAGGTTAAAAATAACCCAACAAAGAACCAACAATTTAACTTAACTGGTTGAACTGTTAATAAATAAACTAATTAAGGTTAAAAATAACCCAACAAAGCACCAAATATTTTACCCAACTGGTTGAGTTATTAATAAATAAACAAATAATGGTTAAAAATAACCCAACAAAGCACCAAATATTTTACCCAACTGGTTGAGTTATTAATAAATAAACTGATAAAGCTTAAAAATAACACAACAAAGCACCAAATATTTTACCCAACTGGTTGAGTTATTAATAAATAAACTGATAAAGCTTAAAAATAACACAACAAAGCACCAAATATTTTACCCAACTGGTTGAGTTATTAATAAATAAACTGATAAAGCTTAAAAATAACCCAACAAAGCACCAAATATTTTACCCAACTGGTTGAGTTATTAATAAATAAACTGATAAAGCTTAAAAATAACACAACAAAGCACCAAATATTTTACCCAACTGGTTGAGTAATAATAAATAAACCAATAAAGGTTAAAACGAAGAAGAACATGTAAACTCCACACAGAAACACCAACTGACCCAGCCGGGACTCAAACCAGTGACCTTCTTGCTGTAAGGCCACAGTGCTAACCACTGAGCCACCTTGCCACCAATAACTGAAAATTTTAGGCTGAAATTCGTAACTATAAGATGAACAGAAAATAAGATGAACATGTCAGCAGTGAACGCCTCCTGACTCCTGTTTTTCCCATCATGTGCAAGAGTGGATCAGATGCATTGCGAGTCAGATCAGCTGTCAGGAGCTTCTCTCAGGATGCACTGCTCCTGACAGTGTCTCTGCTGCTTTCATTTCAGTGAGATGTTCAACAGCGGTGCGTCTGATTCCAGATCAGCTCAAACACATGATGCTGAGAGTGGAGAAATCCTAACACCACTCCAACACTACAGGAATAAGGGTCTGTTCACACAAAGTGCATTTTCCTTTCCAATGCACTACTTTTCTCTTGTTTTTCAGTGTAAACAGGCTCTTGATGAACGTATCTGACCACTACACTCACTTATTTTGAAGTGCTGTGCACATGTTTTTAGATGTCCTGAATTTAAACAAATGTTCACCCTATTTGTTGGTTTAAATTCAGCCCATATAAATTGTTTACAACCGCTCACCTTAAAACTATTTTGTAAATGGATATTTTTTTCAGTGTGTCAAGTTAAAAGATCTACTGTAAATGCTCAACGATCTTACCAAACACACGTAATCTGTTAGGTTTGTGAAGTGGTAATGGAAGAAAATCTCCCCAACACCATTACACCACCAGCAGCCTGAACCGCTGATACAAGGCAGGATGGATCCATGCTTTCATGTTGTTGAGCCGAGCATCCGAATGTGTCAGCAGAAATGGAGACTCATCAGACCAGGCAACGTTTCTCCAATCTTCTATTGTCCAGTTTTGGTGAGCCTGTGTGAATTGTAGCCTCAGTTTCCTGTTCTTAGCTGACAGGAGCGGCACCCGGTGTGGTCTTCTGCTGCTGTAGCCCATCCGCCTCAAGGTTGGACGTGTTGTGTGTTCAGAGATGCTCTTCTGCAGACCTCGGTTGTAACGAGTGCTTATTTGAGTTACTGTTGCCTTTCTATCAGCTGGAACCAGTCTGGCCATTCTCCTCTGACCTCTGGCATCAATAAGGCATTTGCGCCCACAGAACTGCCGCTCACTGGATATTTCCTCTTTGTCGGACCATTCTCTGTAAACCCTAGAGATTGTTGTGCGTGAAAATCCCAGTAGATCAGCAGTTTCTGAAATACTCAGAGCAGCCCGTCTGGCACCAACAACCATGCCACGTTCAAAGTCACTTAAATCCCCTTTCTTCCCCATTCTGATGCTCGCTTTGACCTGCAGCAGGTCGTCTTGACCATGTCTACATGCCTAAATGCAGTGAGTTGCTGCCATGTGATTGGCTGATTAGACATTTGCATTAACAAGCAGTTGGACAGGTGTACCTAATAAAGTGGCCGGTGTATAGTGTATATTGTTTTCCTATGTTTAAAGGGTCTGTTGTTGTTGTTAGTACATTACATCATGTGGACATCAGGCTTTTTTAAAAACCCATTCTTGAGTGCAACATTTAACGTTTTTAGAAGCACACACACATTTGTGTGTATGGGCCCTAACAGGAGCACATGTCTAAACGCTCAAACTCAGACATGTTACCAAACACACTTAATCTATCAGGTTTGTGAAGTGATGATGGAAATGTCGAGCGGATACTAAGAACACATGCATTAGAGTTGCAGGATAATTCAAAATTAAATTGCAAATGTAATTAAAGGCACAGGGTGACGCAGTGGCACAGTAGGTAGTGCTGTCGCCTCACAGCAAGAAGGTTGCTGGTTTGAGCCTCAGCTAGGTCAGTTGGTGTTTCTGTGTGGAGTTTGCATGTTCTCCCTACGTTGGCGTGGGTTTCCTTCTGGTGCTCCGATTTCCTCCACAGTCCGGACACATGCACTATATGGGAATTGGGTAGGCTAAATTGACCGTAGTGTATGTGGGTGAATGAGTGTGTATGGATGTTTCCCAGTGATAGGTTGCAGCTGGAAGGGCATTCACTGCGTAAAACTTATGCTGGATATATTGGTAGTTCATTCTGCTGTGGCGACCCCAGATTAATAAAGGGATGAAGAAAATGAATGAATGAATGAATGAACACTGTTCACAAAATATCTGCCAAAATTGAAAATGAAAAAGAAAATGTAATAAATTCATTTCATTTTCAATGTTGGCAGATATTTTGTGAAGAGTTTTATAATGAAATTGTTAATCTGGTTTTCATTTTAATTTCCAATGTGTATTTGATTTATTTAAAAATGGCAGAAATTATGTATATGCAACAAACTACAGCTGTATTTTGATGAAGATGTGCCCAAGTGTGGAATCATGGGAGCTGTCTACGTTTACAATTTAAAGCTAAATTTAATCCATTCCCTCACACAAACACGACATTTAAAACATACTCAAACACACACACACTTGATTATTTTATTTGGAGTGACTAATACTGCGTGACACGGCGGCGCAGTGGGTAGCACATTTCCCTCACAGCAGGAAGGTCACTGGTTTGAGCCTCAGCTGGGTCAGTTGGTGTTTTTGCATGTTCTCCCAGTGTTGGCGTGGGTTTCCTTCGGGTGCTCTGGTTTCCCCCACAATCCAAACACATGCGCTAAAGGTGAGCTAAAATTGGGTAGGCTAAATTTACTATAGTGTATGTGGGTGAATGAGTGTGTATGGATGTTTCCCAGTGATGGGTTGCAGCTGGAAGGGCATTCGCTGTGTAAAACTTATGCTGAATAAGTTGGCGGTTCATTCAGCTGTGGCGACCCCAGGTTAATATAGGGACTAAGCCAAAAAGAATACTAATACTGATTAAAGACTAATACTGATTAAACCAATACAGCATCCAAAATAATCACAAAGAGCCCATTACTGTATGACAATACGAACTATGTGCGGAGAGAAAACATGACTTAATATCTTTTACAGGACATTATTAATAAATAGATTATTAATAAGAGTCACTTTTACCAAAACAACATATATCTGCATACAACACAATCTCGCGGCAATTCGTAACTTTTTGATTTAGTGGCTAATTCGTATGAATTCGTACGATCTAATTCATACGATTTAGTACGATTTGCCCATCCCCCAATGACGGTTGGGTTTAGGGGTGGGGTTAAGTGCCACGCCTCCTTTTTAAAATCGTACAATTTCGTACGACTGAACTCGTATGAATTCGCCACTAAAGTGACAAAACGTAAAATACTTTCGTTTTCTCGTGAGATCAGGCTGAATTATACATATGAAATCATCTTTTCCAAACACGCACGCACACACACGCACAAACTCACATCAAATAGACAGTCAATTAAGAATACATCAATATATGTTGTCATAAATATTAAGAAACACAGCTAATATATATATTTATGATGCATTAATTAATGAAAGTCATCAAATTAAAGCTTATTATAAAACATTATTGAATAATCTCAGTGCTTTACACAGTTTTTTTATTTTAAATATAAATGAACGAGTACATAAACAACTCTAACACAAGCTAGTGTCAGCTTTGAGAAACTAAAACAGCTTTAATATTACTCTCCCGAAATGGGACGCAAAAATCAGCAGAAAATTCATTAAAATGACCAAATGTAAACCTTTAAAGCAATTAAAGTCATCTCGTATACAAGCATCTGCCAAACTCACACTGTAAATGAGGCCTCACGCTCTCCGTTAAGACTTCACCGCGGTAAAGTGCTCGTGATCCTGACAGTAAAAGGCTAATATTACATTTTCTGCAATATAATCATAATGCTCAAATGGACTTTATGGGTCGTAACAGTGCTGCTGCTGCTTAGTCTTCACTTTGAGAGAAATGTGCAAGTGACAAATAAAAGGCATTAAAAAAGACATTATCTCAACATGCTAATCATACCACGGCAGATACAGGTGTGTGTGTGTGTGTGTGTGTGTGTGTGCTCATTAAAAGACATGCTTTAACAGACAGTCTTGTGTCTTTATTTCTAGATGTTCCTGGTCTCGTTGGGTTAATTAAACAGCCGTGTGTTTCTCAGTGTGACAGTATTGAGGTGCTGTGGGTTCAGTCCAGTCTCACAGTGAGCTGGAGATCTAAAAATACAGACATCTCACGGCTCCAGACTCAATGGAAGTCAATGGAGGAGAGCATCGGCGCAGTAAAACAGACCAATAGAGCAAGTTCATTCATTCATACTTTAGCTTAGTTCCTTATTTACCAAGGGGTCACCACAGCTAGATGAACCGCCAACTATTCCAGCATATGTTTTTTTTTTATGCAGCGGATGCTCTTACAGCTGCAACCCAGTACTGGGAAACACCCATACACACTCACACACACACACACACACACACACACACACACACACACACACACACACACACACACAATACAGCCAATTTAGTTAATCATTTCCCCTATAGCGCATGTGTTAGGACTGTGGGGGAAAGCGGAGCACCCGAAGGAAACCCTCGCCAACACGGGGAGAACATGCAAACTCCACACAGAAATGCCAACTGACCCAACCGGGACTTGAACCAGCAACTTGCTTGTTGTGGGGCGACAATGCTAACCACTGAGCCACCGTGCTAATTACAATGTCTTGTCTACAATGTCTTGACAGGCTTAATACAACATATTATAAGATTAAAATATGGAAAAATTATCAGATGGGAATTTCTGTCAATTTTCCTAAAGGATAGATCTCGGTAATATTTCAGCATGCTTTCACTTTCATAGTAGACATGAAATGCATTTGATGGTAGGAATGATGATATCCCGCCCTACTCATAATTCTCTCTTCATATAGCCATATATATATATATATATATATATATATAACATATATTATTAAACAACCAATATTACACAACCAATGGTTATTACACAACCAAAATACACTGTGATATGGCCTGGTTCGGTCGTTGGTTGGATCATGTTGCTTTCTCACTATACAATTAATCCGGTCCAGAATTCAATTCAGGGCGAGACCACCTCATTTAGGCGATCTCGGACTGATTGATTTGGCGTGGATCCGATTGCGATTGCGGGATTCACACATGCCAAACAAACCGCGCTAACTGAGCAAAGTTCCAAAGACAAACTTATGGGTGTGAAAGCACCCTAAGACTGTATTTGCCAGTAACGATCCTGTCTACTGTCCCAAGCGTCAGTGACGTCACAACCTAAATCTAACGTAATATTAACATCTTATGACGTTGTGCATCTGCTGGAAAATTTCAGCTCAAAATACATCATAATGTTCTCTTGCTCTCTGAAACTGACCCTTTCAGGCTTTGATCCTAATTGTTATGTTTTGGTGACTGTCGCTTTAAATTCAAATGAGATTGCGCTCTTTACAGATGGGGGCGGAGCTTCAAATGCCTCTCTGTCAGCATAGTGGCAGATTAAAACAGCACTAGTGTTGTGAGTGCTGGTCAGCTGTGCTTCAGTGTCAGTGTGTGCTTCATGCTTCCTGTCGCTGTTCTAAAAACTCCTAACTAACTCCTAACTCCTATCTAAAACTCCACATCTATAATCCTCTTAGTCTATGCTGACATTATCTTCAGCAGCTCAAACACTCTAATGGCTAATGGACAGTCGGCTGCTTCTCACTCAGGGCTGCTGTTTATGCTAATGATGGGGGGATGGGCACTAGTGGGTGGGGCTTTCGCCCTCTGATGACACGTACAAAAGGAGAATGTCAATCAAAGTGTTTCCGCATTATAACAAATACAATTAATTCAACTTTAACATTTGAATCTGCTCATATTCACACACTGCTGACACACAACTGGGTTTAAACCCCATATAAAACTTATTTTTGCATAGCAGGTCCTCTTTCAGTGAACATGTTAACCAAGAATATTTCATCATTTACCAGCTCACAGTCATTTCACAGCTAACAGAGCGTTAGTGAGGATCTGAATGTTAGTGTGACTCTCGCTCGAGACCCCCGGTGAGAGAAGGACTGTTACCACACAAACCTGCTCTTTCACTCCCAAATATGAGCGCTGGTGTCGGCCGGAGGGTCCGTGCCCGCTGAGAGGACCACACGGCTCCACAGACCCCCGCTGACAACACAGAAATCATTCTACCGCTCAAACACGGACACACAATCAACACCGCAGCAAGAAAAAAATGCAGGCGGAACATAAGCACAAAATTAAGTCCTGCCCTACTTTATGAATTTTTCTCCGCTCTAAAATGCGTCACATTATGGTAAGCGCTGTAAAATGGGTCATGGGTCTCTGAGATTCTTAATATGGTAATATTCAGTACATTTACTGCATTGACACACTGATCAAACTGAAAAGAGCTGCGCTTGTCATCAAATAAAACTTTGTTTCATAATTAAAGAATTCTGCAACATCAATCATTAAACAAACTGAAATTAACATGTCGTTTCCAAAACAAACAAATCTAATGAATTATTGTCTTGCTTTCCAGCACAAATATTTAATAAAAAAATTTATATATATGTACACTGAAAAAAATATTCAAAGATGATTCCTTGGATTTACTCAATTTTTTATGTTAAGTGGTTTTTATTTGGGCTGAATTTAAACAAACAAATTAAGTTGAACATTATTAAATTGAATTTGTTTGTTTAAATTCAACACAAATAAATTGTTTACAACAGTTTTGCATGCAACACTTTTTTCAGTGTACTTCAGGAAAGAAAAATTTAATCTTGCTTATGGAAAATGGGTAAAAAAATGAATAAATAATAATAATAATAATGATAATAATAATATTAATAATAATAAAAAATAATAATAATGATAATAATAACACAAATAATAAATAATACCACTACTATTAATGATAATAATAATAATAATAATAATAATAATAATAATAATAATAATAATAATAATAATAATAATAATAATAATAAATAATAAACACTACAACTACTATAAATGATAATAATGATAATAATAATAATAATAAGAAGAAGAAGAAGAAGAAGAAGAAGAAGAAGAAGAAGAAATAGTAATAATAATAATAATAATAAACAATAACATTATGAATACTTAGTTTGTAAACCATACTATAGTAAATTGTATTTTATATTTTAGTTTTATAACATTTACAGCATACTGTACCATTAACTGTAATAAATACTGATAAACTGTTAATAAATACTGTAGTATATTTACATTTTTACTATAGTTAACTGAGGTGTGGAGAAATATACTCTATAGTATAGAAGACAACAGTATTGGGGCATTTGTTTATATTACTATAATTGCTATAGCAACTATAGAACTATGGAATTACCGCAACAGATCAGTTACTATAGTTGTTCTGTTACCATAGCAACTAATTACCACAACAGATCAATTAATGTAGGTGTTATGTTACTATAGCAACTGTAGAATCACCACAACAGATTGTTGTTCTGTTACCATGGTAACTGTAGAATCACAACAGATTCATTAGTATAGTTGTTCTGTTACCATAGCAACTTTAGAATTACCACAACAGACCAGTTACTACAGTTGTTCTGTTACCATAGCAACTGTAGAATTACCTCAACAGATCAATTACTAAGGGTGTCATTAAAAATCGAAATCGATCGAAATTCATACTTAATCTCGATTATTGAATCAAAAAATGGAATCGTCGATGCTGCCCCGCCCCTATGTCACGTCAGCAGCAGCTTGACTTGCCAAGCGGAAAAAAACTCACGCATGTGCGTCAACCTAACAGCTACAACAGCCACGAGACAGCATGGCAACTGCAGACGCAGGAGACCCATTGAAAGAAATTGAACCCCCTCCTCTTTTACTGAAGTCGCCGGTGTGGAAGTATTTTGGATTTCCAGTGAGTTATGTTGACAACGTTCGTGTTGTCGACAGAAAAAACACAGTTTGCGAGCTTTGCAATGTGCATATACCACATTATTCCACCGGCAGCACGACTAACATGGCCGGGCATCCCCGCAGGCACCACAAAAACATAGATGTATCTTGTAAACCGACAAGTGTAACACAAACTAGATAGGATAGGATAGGAGTATTTATAGCCGCGAATGTAGAAATAGCCACAGAAATGTAAATAGTTAATATTTTTGACAGTATTTTACTTTTATTTTGACAGTTCTCTTTTTATATTTCTCTTTAACAAGAATTTGAAACAGCTTTTTTTTTGTGAACTCAGTTACAAAAGAAATTTTAGATGGCATGTTATTTTGTTTAAGTTTCCAATTGACTGCAGATATAAGTTATTGTTACATTATATTGATAATAAACATTTTATATTTGACAATGTAGAGTGTGGTACATTGTGAACAAAGGTCAGATGTTATTATATTGCATATACGTCTTAAAATGGCATAGCTTGTGCTTTAAAAATTTTTTTTGTTAAAAATCGAGAATCGAATCGAATCGTGACTTTAGAATCGAAAATGTAATCGAATCGAGGATTTGGAGAATCGTGACACCCCTATCAATTACTATATCTATTGTGTTACCATAGCAACTGTAGAACCACCACAACATATTAATTCAAGCACTTCACTATAGTGTGTTCAATAACACTATTTACTATATTTTACTATAGTATTTTATCATGTGGGATGTCCAATGTGATCAGGTTTCCATCACGGATTTGTGGTATTTATACTCATGAAGACAGGCTAACATGCTGTATAAAAGTCTATAGAATTAAAGGTCATTTCACCAGAAAAACAAGTGGTAATAGGCTGTAGACTGACACTCCTACAAGAACGGTGTGAAGTAAAAGTGAAAGGTGAAATGAAAAAGTGAATGAAACGGGAGGATCTCAGCATCCGTCTGCTTTCTGTTCTCAGGTTAAACTCAGAAATCAGCTGATTTCTCTTTTATTCTGTACAGGCCACAGACAAACTGATCACATAGATGAGAGTGAGATTTACCGCACTGAGAAACCCGATTAAACACTGCAGACTCACTCACACTGTCTTCATAGCAATAATCAACACTGCGGCTTACAACACAACCTACATAATAATGTAATCTAAACATAAAGCAATCATGGCAAGCTACATAAATTCATATTATTTATTCATATGCGACAAGGATACTCATCAGAGCTGTAAAGCATTACTTTGCTACAGCAATCCATATTTGCAATTTTATAAACAATGTTTATATAGGCTAAATTCATATCAAATCACATACAACTGTAGAATTTGATGTCTACTTTACAAAGAAACTGCAAAGAAATAGTCAAAAGCATGATAATGATAATTACTGAAATGATAATTATTCATATCACAAGGGTGCTAATTACAGGGGGGATTAGCGGGGATTAACCCCCATTATTAACGCTTGATACCTCCTGATGGGCATCAAAACAAGATGTATGGGCGGTCTGCCCTTTAATAGTAAGAAGTAGCTTTCTCTGATCTCTGATCTATATTGTAAATATTAAGAATTAAAAATGTATAATATAAATACACATTTGACCCCCCATAATGGTTTCTACAATTGGGAATGCATGATCGTGCCAATCAATGCTAGGAAAAATATCCCTCAACAGTCTGAAACTGGCAGTTCTAGAGCATCGATAGACATCTTAAGCTTTCACAAAACACGTTTCTTGTAAAATACTGTAGGTGTTTATATCTGAATAAAGCCTAAAAAAAGACAAATAAGACACATAATTTGTATAGTTTGACCTACAGTAACCTCTAAAATAGTCACTCTAAAATAGCAGATTTTAATGGTAAAGATGAATTAATTGTATTTGTTATAATGCGGAAACACTTTGATTGACAATCTCCCTTTGTACGTGTCATCAGAGGGTGAAAGCCCTGCTCACTAATGCCCATCCCCCCATCATTAGCATAAACAGCAGCCCTGAGTGAGAAGCAGCCGTCTGTCCATCAGCCATTAGAGGCTGAAAAAATGAGCATTTTCTATCACTAAATATCCCTTAAAACACACAGAAAATGGATAACTTTTAATAAATTAGATGCCATTTAAATACATTCAGAAATTGATTCACTGAAGCATGTATTACCAAACTACTACAAAAATATTCTACCAAAAAATTATCCCCCCCCAACCCCCACGATCATCAATGTATAATTCACACACTGCATATCACTCTCAAACTATTCACAGAAATAAGTGCGCGCCCTTGAATGGTTATTAATGAAATGCCATCTGATGGTGATGTATGGTACTGCACCCAAACAAAACCCCACTTTCTTTGAGATATCAACTTCAAATTTGGAATATGTTTTTTTTTCATTCTTTCTGATATGTAGCTTATTTTTCTGTTACATATTTTATGATCAAATTCACATCAAATATATATTTACAAACTTCTAAAAATATTGAGTTGAGCTGGAATCTGTCAAGTGTTTTCTAGACCAAGCTTAAATCAATGCACCAAAAGTGTTAGCAGGGTCTGTAATCATTTAAGTTCAACATGTCATTTTTACTCCTGGTGTTCAAAAGGGGTAATAAACAAGTTAAATAATAAGTTAAGTTAAATAATACGCCTTGTTTAACGTTTACCAATCAAGCGCATGCAAATTTGATCAGCTGATGTGCAATTATAGAAAACTATGGGTGATATTTACAGATGGATGTACTATGAACACAATATACAACTATAGCAAGAGATTTACAAATAGATGTACATAATGTTCAGGTTGCTACTAATAATCAATAACATGCAAATAGATTTTAATTTAATATACATGTTAGTTATTTATTATAATAAGAAATTACAAATAAATATGTATATCATACATTTACCAATGCATACGTGCAGTGGATATGTACATTTACAACTGTATATGTGCAGTGTAGTGCAATGATTATTTGCTATATTACGTGTGCAATATTAAAAAGTGATAGCAGAGCTTGATTATAAGACTAGCCTGAATTAAGAATGATGGATTATATGAAAAAAGATGAACTACAAAAAATAAAGAACCCCATTATAAGCAAGTTTTCAGACATTACCCTCTCAGTGTGTTGTCTGACAGCATGATTTGACAGAGCTGTGTGTGTGTGTGTCACTCCTCAAGTGTGTTCGTCTCTCCATCTGTCTGATTCTCAGGTCACTTCCAGTCTGGTACTGATGCAGCGCAGCATCTCGGCCAGCCAAACATCAAACATGTGAGATATTCCATCTATTTTTCAATTATTCAGCTGCAGGAACAGCTCATCTGATCCAGATCTCAGCAGATGTTGTTAAGATGTCTGAGTGAAAGGTCAGATCACAGTCACTCTCTCTCTGTGTGTGTCATTTACACTTCACTCCTTCTCCACTTCACTAGCTGTGCTATTTTTATATGCATTTTGGAAGGTTGCATAAAGAAACACTGAAAGATGGAAACACTAAGATGTGCATTACATTTGAAAACGTGGATAATATAATGTGTTAAAACATGTTAAATTTCTTGTGCCTTTAAATGTTTTTAAGCAAAATTACTCCAGTCATCAGTTTAAAAAAAAGAAAATATGAGAACAAAATATCCCTAAATCTTAAGTAGGATATGAATAAATGAAAGAATAACAATATTATTGATGATGATGATGATGATGATGATAATAATAATAAAAATAATAATAATAATAATAATAATAATAATAATAATAATAATAATAACAACAACAAAAGTATTAATAATAATAATAATGATAACAAAAGTAATAATACTTAATAATAGTAGTAGTAGTAGTAATAATAATAATACTAATAAAATACTACTACTACTACTACTACTACTACTACTACTAATAATAATAATGATAACAAAAGTAATAATAATAATAGTAGTAGTTATAATAATAATACTAAATATTAGTAGTAGTAGTAATAATAATAATAATAATAATAATACAAATAATAATAATAATGATGATAACAAAAGTAATAATATTAATAATAATGAAAATAATAATAATAATAATAATAATGAAAATAATAATAATAATAATAATAATAATAATGAAAATAATAATAATAATAATAATAATAATGAAAATAATAATAACAATAATAATAATAATAATGAAAATAATAATAATAATAATAATAATAATAATAATAATAATGAAAATAATAATAATAATAATAATAATAATAATAATAATAATAATAATGAAAATAATAATAATAATAATAATAATGAAAATAATAATAATAATAATAATAATAATAATAATAATAATAATGAAAATAATAATAACAATAATAATAATAATAATAATGAAAATAATAATAATAATAATAATAATAATAATAATAATAATAATAATAATAATAATAATAATGAAAATAATAATAATAATAATAATAATAATGAAAATAATAATAATAATATTAATAATAATAATAATAATAATAATAATAGTAGTAGTAATAATATTAATATTAAAGAGCCCATATTATGGGTTTTTGAAAATGCCCTTCCATGTAGTGTGTAACACAGCTCTAAGTGAAGTGAAATATCCAGCTAAGGCTTAAATCTGTAAGTGTACAGTGTTTAAAACTATTGATTCATCTATAAAAGAGTCGACTCATAGTGCTTCAAACGAGTCGCCTTGATAACGAGTCATTAGGTGTTTCGCGATGACGCAGCCACGAAACACAAGCCTTGCCAGTAGTTACGCGCGCAAACCAGGGAGATTTGAAACCTGCGGCCCCGCCCACTAACAAAGAAAAAACACTAGACACACACACACACAGACGCCGCCGGTCCAATGAAGTCACGCTGTGCTCAGATGGATAATATTGACAGTCTCTACCCAAAGATGAGTTGTTAACCTGGTACAGTACACGCGGTTACTCTTTATATTCTCTTATCACATGTAAGCCACGTTAAAAACGCGACGCGTGCCGCTTTGTTTACGGATTTAACGTTAAAGGCTTTTGTGAGCTCGCGTTCCACTGCCGTTTGTCGTTGCTATGGCGATCGATCGTAAGCTAGGAGACAGGAGACTCGTGTCACGTTCCCTAGTTCTTCTGAGGAGCGTTGTGTGTGTGTGTGTGTGTGTGAGTGAGAGAGAGAGAGAGAGAGAGAGAGAGAGAGAGAGAGAGAGAGAGACTCGCGTCGCTTTCCCTAGTTCTTCTGAGGAGCGTTGTGTGTGTGTGAGAGAGAGAGAGAGAGAGAGAGACTCGCGTCGCTTTCCCTAGTTCTTCTGAGGAGCGTTGTGTGTGTGTGTGTGTGTGTGTGAGAGAGAGAGAGAGAGAGAGAGAGAGAGAGAGAGAGAGAGAGAGACTCGCGTCGCTTTCCCTAGTTCTTCTGAGGAGGGTTGTGTGTGTGTGTGTGTGTGTGAGAGAGAGAGAGAGACACTCGCGTCGCTTTCCCTAGTTTTTCTGAGGAGCGTTGTGTGTGTGTGTGTGTGAGAGAGAGAGAGAGAGAGAGAGAGAGAGAGAGAGGGAGAGACTCGCGTCGCTTTCCCTAGTTCTTCTGAGGAGGGTTGTGTGTGTGTGTGAAAAAAGCCTTACACTATGAAGCACGTGTGCACTGTGACTACTTTTATATAGTTGATTAGCAGCTGGGCATTTCACTCTGTCTCGTGCTGAAGCCTGTCACTGTCGACCAATCGCAGCAGGCTGTCATCGGTCCAATCAGCGCAGATTAGCTTCGCGCTGAGGAGGGGGTTGGGAACAAATGAATCGCTGAACGATTCATATGGGAGTCGTTGGGATAATTAGGTAAAAATAAATGCAGATTATAAGACCATAAAAGTGTTTTATGACCTTGCATGCATATTAGACTGTTGTTGGAGACCCTTACAACCTAAATATGACCCTATTTCATGTATAATATGGGCTCTTTAATAAGGCAACACAGTAGTGCAGTAGGTAGTGCTGTCGCCTCACAGCAAGAAGGCTGCTGGTTTGAGCCTCGGCTGGGTCAGTTGACGTTTCTGTGTGGAGTTTGCATGTTCTCCCTGCGTTCGCGTGGGTTTCCTCCGGGTGCTCCGGTTTCCCCCACAGTCCAAAGACATGCGGTACAGGTGAATTAGGTAGGCTAAATTGTCCGTAGTGAATGAGTGTGAACGAGTGTGTGTGAATGTTTCCCAGAGATGGGTTGCAGCTGGAAGGGCATTCGCTGCGTAAAACATGTGCTGGATAAGTTGGCGGTTCATTCTGCTTTGGCGACCCCTGATTAATAAAGGGACTAAGACAAAAAGGAAATGAATAAATGAATAATATTAATATTAATATTAATAACAACAATAATAATAATAATAATAATAATAATAATAATAATAATAATAATAATAATAATAATAATAATAATAAATAGTAGTAATAATAATAATAATAATAATAATAATAATAATAATAATAATAATAATAATAATAAAAAATAGTAGTAATAATTATAACAATAATAATAATAATAATAATAATAATAATAATAATAATAATAATAATAATAATAATAAAAAATAGTAGTAATAATTATAACAATAATAATAATAATAATAATAATAATAATAATAATAATAATAATAATAATAATAATAATAATGATAATAATAATAATAATTATCTTGTGGTGTACGATGACTGATTTGTGTCAGCGAGTTTGGTTTCTGCATAAACACATGATGATAATCTGAACCTCTCGGCTTGTAATACTTGGTTAGCGTGGGCCAATGACATCTCTGCTTTCAGATAATTAGATGCTGCTGTGCCATTTCCAATCAAACAGAGAAATAATTGGAGGCCTTTGTATCCGTTCCTGTAATTGAAGTCTTTTGTTTCAGGATGCCTGGTGTAAAAGGATATTACACGATATTACTGGAGTAAACATGAGACCGCAGGAGATTACAGAGGCAAATCACAGCTCAGATCATCAGAGGAAGACTGCTTAAAGATCATTCCTCATTTCACATATATCAGATGTTCCTCCGAAAAATGATTAAGGGACTAAGCCGGAAAGAAAACGAATGAATGTCTTCATGAGGTCTTCATCGAAGATCTTATTTATATAAAAGCTATTATTGTAAACTAAACCTAAAATTAAAACCACAATCATTAAACTAAATATTCTTATACTTTGTGTCTCTAAATAAATAGGAAAGTTTTAATAAAACTACATTCAATAAAATCAATTAATAAATAAATCAATAAAACTAATCAATAAAACTAAATATCTGAAATATAATAATACAAAAGAAGAGTTCAGAATGTCAGAATGGTTTGTTTCAACCCAATGTTGGGTCAAATGTGAACAAACCCAGCCATGGGTTTTAAAAAAGCATTTAAAATCAATTGAAAAATCCATATTTGGGGCGACACGGTGGCTCAGCGGTTAGCACTGTGGCCTCACAACAAGAAGGTCACTAGTTCGAGTGCCAGCTGGATCAGTTGGCGTTTCTGTGTGGAGTTTGCATGTTCTCCCCATGTTGGCGTGGGTTTCCTCCGGGTGCTTCGGTTTCCCCCACAGTCCAAACACATGCGCTATAGGGGAATTGAGTAAGCTGTAGTGTGTGTAGGTGAATGAGTGTGTATGGATGTTTCCCAGTGCTGGGTTGCGACTTGAAGGGTATCTGCTGCGTAAAACATATGCTGGATAAGTTAGCAGTTCACACCACTGTGGAAACCCCTGATTAAGGGAAGTCGAAAAGAAAATGAATGAATGAATAAATGTCTTCATCCAAGTGTAATGTTTACATATCTTATTTATATAAAAGCTATTATTGTTAACTAAATCTAAAATTAAAACCACAATTATTAAAGTAAATATTCAAGTTCAATTCAATTGTGTTTATAATGCACTTTAAACAGCACGTGCTAACAATAGAGTAAAGCAAGGCATAACACATACTTTATATACATAAATAAATAGTAAACTTTCAATAAAACTAGATTCAATAAAATCAATAAAACTAAATCAATAAACTAAATATCTGAAATATAATAATACAAAAGAAGAGTTCAGAATGCTGAATGTTGCATTTTTTTGCTAATTAAAAAAATAATTAGCAAATTAAAAAAAAAAAACTTTTATTAATTTTCACAAATTATTTCTTTGACAAATGAACTTCATAAATAAAATATTGTTTTTAAAATCCGAAACCTAGAATTACTCTGATATATTAAAAAACAACAACAACATCAAATATGCAAGACACAAAATAAAATAAAATAAACTATGACATGACAATTAACTCACACCCTCTAAAAATTTCTGGTTTGTTTCAACCCAATGTTGGGTCAAATGTGAACGACCCAGCCATGGGTTTTAAAAAAGCATTTAAAATCAATTGAAAAATAAATATTTGGGGTGACACGGTGGCTCAGCGGTTAGCACTGTGGCCTCACAACAAGAAGGTCACTAGTTCGAGTGCCAGCTGTCAGTTGGCATTTCTGTGTGGAGTTTGCATGTTCTCCCCGTGTTGGTGTGGGTTTCCTCCGGGTCCTTCAGTTTCCCCCACAGTCCAAACACATGCGCTATAGGGGAATTGAGTAAGCTAAATTGGCTGTAGTGTGTGTAGGTGAATGAGTGTGTATGGATGTTTCTCAGTGCTGGGTTGCATCTGGAGGGGTATCTGCTGCGTAAAACATATGCTGGATAAGTTAGCGGTTCACTCCGCTGTGGAGACCCCTGATTAAGGGATGTTTACATATTGTATTGAAATAAAAGCTATTATTGTTAACTAAATCTAAAATTAAAACCACAATCATTAAACTAAACATTCAATTTCAATTCAATTGTGTTTATAATGAACTTTAAACAACACGTGTTAACAATAGAGTAAAGCAAGGCATAACACATACTTTATATACATAAATAAATAGTAAACCTTCAATAAAACTACATTCAATAAAATCAATAAAACTAATCAATAAACTAAATATCTGAAATATAATAATACAAAAGAAGAGTTCAGAATGCTGAATGTTGCATTTTTTGCTAATTAAAAATTTCATTAGCAAATAATAAAAAACTTTTATTAATTTTCACAAATTATTTCTTTGGCAAATGAACTTCATTTATAAAATATTGTTTTTAAAAAACGAACCCTTGAAATACTCTGATATATTAAAAACAACAACATAAAATATGCAAGACACAAAATAAAATAAAATAAACTATGATACGACAGCTAACTCACACCCTCTAAAAAAATCTGGTTTGTTTCAACCCAATGTTGGGTCAAATGACCCAGCCATGAGTTAAAAAAAAAAAAAAGCATTTTAAATCAATTGAAAAATCCATATTTGGGGCGACACAGTGGCTCAGTGGTTAGCAATGTGGCCTCACAACAAGAAGGTCACTAGTTCGAGTCCCGGCTGGATCAGTTGGTGTTTCTGTGTGGAGTTTGCATGTTCTCCCCGTGTTGGTGTGGGTTTTCTCCTGGTGCTTCGGTTTCCCCGACAGTTCAAACACATGCGCTATAGGGGAACTGATGAACTAATTGGCCGTAGTGTATGATTGCTTGTGAATGTAAGAGTGTGTATGGGTGTTTCCCTGCGCTGGGTTGCAGCTGGAAGGGCATTCGCTGTGTAAAACATATGCTGGAATAGTTAATTCATCAACTCCTGATAAATAAACGGACTAAGCAAGGAAAATTAATGAATAAATCCATATTTGACCCAACATTGGGTTAAAACAACCCAGAAATCTTTCTATTTTTCTCAAAACAAAGATCTCAGTCTAGAAAACACATTTTACACGTGATCTTTAATAAATCAATACTTCTTTTTAAAATGCAACACAAACTATTTCAGACCAGCATGACCACACACACACACACACACACACACACACACACACTGACATGTCCACCTTCAGAGCGTTTAAGCGCAGACTTTGTCAGTTATCTCCTGAGTATTGATCTGGAATGAAATGAATGTAACCGCTGTTTGAATGTAAGTGTCCATTCCCTTCTGAAATCGATATAGCGAACAACCCTTAACAGCCACAGAAGCTCCATATAAAGCCTGCAGAGCAACATTTCAATGAGAGAGTCCATTTCTATCATCTCCGAGTGACCACACGGCTCCTAACCACGTCAGTCTTCATTATCTTCAACACGGTGGGTCAGAAACTGCGGGTCAGTGCATCTTCACACACGCTTTCATTGCATTGATGAGCTTTCAATGCTCTTCTTCTTCAATGCATCGCTCAGTATATTCAATATCGGAGTGTATCCGAACGACCCAACGATGACCCTTGATGAAGATCTCAATGTACGCTTATAGGGTCAGGCATGTTCAGTTGAACACACTAGAATTAAGGCTAACACTTTACTTGAAGGGGTGTGCATAATAGGGCTGCACGATATATATACTGTATACAGTTGAAGACAGAATTATTAGCCCCCCTGAATTATTCGGGCCGACATCTCCCATAACTGACCCTTCGCTAAGCCCCGCCCTCATTAGTTACTGTTGCTACGCCTGTCAAGCTTTCGTGCCTGGCACGGCTTTTACAATGTGTCTGCAACCGATTAGAGAATTATTCAATCAAAATTGAAGCTAGCTTAGCCTAGCCGCCTCATACGCTAACCATTCAACAGCTTAGCTGAGAATGAGGCATCCATAGTTGTGCCCTGAACAGTTATTGGCATTTCTGAGTGGGACTAAGCTGAACAGAAAATGAATGAAAATTGCATTTAAACTGAGCGAGTGACACTTAATGACAGTTAGCATGCATAAAATCTCATTCACAAAGTCTTATGAACATCCCTCTATTGAATGTGTTACTGAATTAACATCTATATCTACATGTACATGTGCCTAAATTAACCGTCAGTAAAGTAGATGGCTCAGTCAAAAGCCTTCATGCAAAAATCTCAAATGATCCAAATATATCTAAATTTCAATTCAATCCATTAATTAATTAATTCATTCATTCATTCATTCATTCATTCATTCAATCATTTACTCATTTTCTTATGGCTTCACCCAACATGGGGAGAACATGCAAACTCCACACAGAAATGACAACTAACCCAGCCAGGACTCGAACCAGTGACCTTCTTTCTGTGAGGCCACAGTGCTAACCACTGAGCCACCGTGCCACCATAATGCCATCAAAAAGAAGGGAAAAAAATTCTTGTTTTATTCAATCAAACATCTAAAAGGAGACAACTGAATCAATATTTGTTTTCTCCTCCCCAGTAGGGCCAAAAAAATTGGATAAATCTGACATGGCAGTGCTTTAGAAGCGGAAAAATTCAGAAATATATATATATTTGTTCTTAATTGCATCTAGGAGAATCACGACATATAATGAACTCATGAACTCATGATGACCCATAAACACACATCAAGGTCAAACTACAGAGTAAATTAAGCTCGATGATAACGTTGTGAACTTTTATCTGCACTTTATCTGCATAGACATGAGGCAGCGCAGGGTTGCACAGAGTCTGTAGTGAACTCAGCAGGTGAAGCAGGAAAACTTAATCAATATCCCTCTGAGGGCTTTCTATTGATCTACTATAAATATCAACTATACTGTGGAGGAGCTTCACTGTGGGTTTGTAAACACTGACTGTATATACAGTACAGCAGGCTTCACTTAAAGCATCTCTCTTCCATATTCTGATGCTCGGTTTTGTTTTCTTAAGTCTGAATATCCTAAAATATTCCATTTACAGAAAGCTAAAGGTGCTTTACCTTTCATTAAAGCTGTCCTTAAAATATTGATTAGCGTTTCTAGTCTTACGACAATTTTGAAAAACGTTTTTGATCAACTTTAAAAATTGATTTTATACAATTAAACTCAATTGTATACAATTAAATGTCTTCATGCAATATTTTATAATACTTCACGTCTTGTTTTAGTTTTTATGGTAAAGGTCTCGTTTAATGCATTAAATAAATTAATTAACAATGGATTTGTTTCAGTATTTCTCAAGTATAATATTATATATTTAATTAGTACATATAAACATAATTTAATACTTCTGTTATTTTAATTAACATTAACTAGACATTAACTTATTTTCTATTGCTAGATTATCTTTTTAATTTATTCGATGTATTTAAAAAACAAACAGATTATAAAACCCAGATTATAAGCCGATGTGTGTCCTAAAACAGTGACAACGTTTTCATATAGATGATATAAACATTAAAAACTCACAAGTTCGTCACTTCCACCTCACAACAATTTAGTTTTTATGATGTCACCTCTTACTTCAGCATCTCATCAAATCTTCTGACCAATCACACGCTTTCTAGTTTGTCAATAGCTCCGCCCTTTTCAAGACGTTATAGCTGCTGGTGCTCATTAATTCACATGTATCTGAATGTATTCAGACTGTAAAAAAAGGCTTATACAGACCGATACACAGTCATATCGCACTTCTGAGTGTGATGTTGCATTTATACAACAGTTTGACAGCATAATTGTGTATATAAAAGAGACAATCAAACACAGAGAGTCTCAAAAAAACCCTTTTGTATGAGGAACTACTTTCTTCCACCATTCATTCACATCTGCGGCTGATGTCAGAACAGCAGAAACCTCTGCTCATTCACTAACATCACTGTAGAGCTAGTGTCTGAATGATTCTCTAGCGTAATGTCTAGAGTGATGACCAAACAGCTGATTTTGCTCACATTTTAAGAAGGCTGAATGGCATAAAATGAGGGAACATACTTTAAAATAGGCACTATCCTTATAAATAAACTGCATAACTGCAATCTAAACAACTACATTCTCACCTAAAAAAGCCTCAAAAGTACATTATGTTGTCCAACAGCTGCAATATTTGTCAAACTGTAGTGAGTTTACTGATCTGCTGCTCTATGAGGATGGAGGAATACAGAAGAGTGAAGAGGCTGTACGAGTGCTTTTATTGCACGCCTCTCAGCCAATCAGATTTGAGAACCAGACAGAACTGTTGTGTGTTTGTGTATATATATATGTATACATATATATATATATATATATATATATATATATATATATATACACACTGGCCACTTTATTAGGTACACTACTAGTAAGCCTTCAGAATTGCCTTAACCCTTGGTGGCATAGATTCAACAAGCTACTGGAAATATTCCTCAGAGATTTTGCTCCATATTGACATGATAGCATTACGCAGTTGCTGCAGATTTGTCGGCTGCACATCTATGATACCAATCTCCACCACATCCCAAAGGTGCTCTATTGGATTGAGATCAGGTGACTGTGGAGGCCATTTGAGTACAGTGAACTCATTGTCATGTTCATGAAACCAGTCTGAGATGATCCGCACTATATGACATGCCCATTCTGATGCTCGGTTTGAACTGCAGCAGATCGTCTTGACCATGTCTACATGGCTAAATAAATTTGTGTTAATGAGCGGTTGGAAAGACGTACCTAATAAAGTGGCCGGTGAATGTATAAATATTTATATACACTCACCAGTTCAGGACATTTTTAAGCATGTGGGGTGAGTTTCCATGGAGACCAACAATTTGAAGGCAAAAGGAGCCGCTAATGAGCCTTAAAAAAACACAAAAACTCTTACATAGCAGCTAGAACATTTACACACACACACACACACACACACACACACACACACACACACCAGCTCACCCCAAATATGAAACTATGTTCAGAACACAATTCTGCTTGACGTTTCTACTGAGACAGCCATGAAAAAACAATAGTAGTCAATCTGAACTGACTGAACGCTGCTTCCCGAGTCTCAAACTACCTAAAAAGCAGAAGCTTATTAAACTACTTTAGACTGATCGTCATCAACAGCAGCACATGTGCTTCATGACTGCCATCTCCTCAACATCTCACTAACATCTCAAACCCTGCTGCACAACACCACATCCATTCGCATTCATTTGGAGATGCTTTTCATTTAGGTGCATGACATATTTATCAAATATCATAGCACTTCATGGTTAGCATACGAATGTGGGCCACTTTAGGCAGTCACGCTGCACTGGTGGTATTCCTTCAGCCCAGACAAAATGAATGTGAGCCTGAAGGGGTCCACCTGTACAATGGCAAGAGGAGCCATAGATTCTAATTCATTTATGGGCCATTTAAGGCAAAGATTTGGCACTTGAGGCAAAATGTAATCTGAATGTGAGCCTAATGTGGCCCATGTGGAAAATGGTCAATTTAGCGCAAATGATGGAGGACAAATTTGGGCAAAAATGTGGCATAGTCATTTAAGGGTAATCTGGGTCTAAACCTAAAGTGGCTCACATGTATAGGTGCAAATGTGGCCCAGTTATCTCATGATCCCTTGACCACTAAACACAGGCCAAGTGGTCATTGAAAAAGTCTGGAAAACAGTAGCCATTGACTTCCATAGCATGCTTTTCTATGGGTGTCAAGGGTTTTAAACATTGTTCAAAATATCTTATTTTGTGCTTAACAGAAAAAATACCTTCAAACAACTCATTTTCATTTCACTTTAACCAACACTGCGCTGTCTTGTATTCTCCCCCATTGTTTGACAGTCTAGACAACATCCTCATTACCTAAACACACAGTCACCACCACCTTTTCCTTTGCATAATCAATAATGAAGACGCATTTCTGATCGTCAGTCTCAGATGCATTACTGCTGTCGTTCCAGAACAAACAAACAAACAAAACAAACAAACAAGCAGGAAGTTCCCAGCAGCCCCGGCTGACAATCACCGTAATGAAAGGCCACATTAAAGGAAAGCAGAGCAATGCACATCCACAAAGCAGTAAACAGAACCGCTGATGCTTCATTTGGCAGTGTGTATGTGTGTGTGTGTGTGTGTGTGACGCTCTCAAAGGCCTCTTCACAAAGAGCTCTTATTGAAAGTGTCGGCGAGCAGCCAGCAGAGCTCCCACGTTTAACAAGGGACGTAAATAATAATAACGTGTCCTATGACAGATGACAGCATGTGTGGAATATCAATGCTGGAACCCAGAACCACGTTTATAAAGGATCGCGGTGATTTGCTTCGGATCCGGGAATAATGCAGGATTTGGAGGAAAAGCCTCTTGAATACAATGAGAAGCTGAACTGGTGTCAGAAAAACTCTCTGTCGCTCGTATGACAGTTCAGTGTTTCACTACTGCAGTTCATTCACTGATTACCTATTGTACTCTAATAAAATATCTCTTGTATGGTTACTTGTACCATATGATAGTTCAGTGTTTCGTTACAGTAGTCAAGTCAACTTTTATTCCTATACTGCCTTAATTACACTGTAAATTTAAGATTTGTTTTTGCACTTTGTAATGAGAGTTTTTTTTCATCATTTTATACTTATAAATTGCATTTAAACTACAAAACATGCTTTTTTAGTCATATTTTTGTCTTGTTTCCAGTCTAAATATCTTAAAATTCTGAGTCAGTTGCCGTTTCTGTGTGGAGTATGCATGTTCTCCTCAGCTGGAAGGGCATTTGCTGTGTAAAACATATGATGGATAAGTTGGCAGTTCATTCCGCTGTGGCGACCCCAGATTATTAAAGGGACTAAGCCTAAAAAATAAATAAATCTTGATCTTTTGTCATCTTGAAGTTTGTAAAAAATTACTTTTATAGACATTTTTAATAGTTTAAAGTGCTATATTGCCTGGGTTGGTGTTGCACACTCACCGGCCACTTCATTAGTCATTCACCTGTCCAACTGCTCGTTAATGCGAATGTCTAATCAGCCAATCACATGGCAGCAGCTCACTGCATTTAGGCATGTAGACATGGTCAAGACGATCTGCTGCAGGTCAAAGCGAGCATCCGAATGGGGAAGAAAGGGGATTTAAGTGACTTTGAACGTGGCATGGTTGTTGCTGCCAGACGGCCTGCTCTGAGTATTTCAGAAACTGCTGATCTACTAGGATTTTCACGCACAACCATCTCTAGGGTTTACAGAGAATGGTCTGACAAAGAGGAAATATCCAGTGAGCGGCAGTTCTGTGGGCGCAAATGCCTTGTTGATGCCAGAGGTCAGAGGAGAATGGCCAGACTGGTTCCAGCTGATAGAAAGGCAACAGTAACTCAAATAAGCACTCGTTACAACCGAGGTCTGCAGAAGAGCATCTCTGAACGCACAACACGTCCAACCTTGAGGCGGATGGGCTACAGCAGCAGAAGACCACACCGGGTGCCGCTCCTGTCAGCTAAGAACAGGAAACTGAGGCTACAATTCACACAGGCTCACCAAAACTGGACAATAGAAGATTGGAGAAACGTTGCCTGGTCTGACGAGTCTCCATTTCTGCTGCCACATTCGGATGGTCGGGTCAGAGCATCAACAACATGGATCCATCCTGCCTTGTATCAGCGGTTCAGGCTGGTGGTGGTGGTGTAATGGTGTGGGGGAGATTTTTTTTGGCACACTATAGGTCCATTAGTACCAATTGAGCATGGTGTCAATGCCACAGCCTACCTGAGTATTGTTGCTGAGCATGTCCATCCCTTTATGAGCACAGTGTCTCCATCTTCTTATGGCTACTTCCAGCAGGATAACGCACCATGTCAAAAAGTGCGAATCATCTCAGACTGGTTTCTTGAACGTAACAATGAGTTCACTGTACTCAAATGGCCTCCACAGTCACCAGATCTCAATCCAATAGAGCATCTTTGGGAGGTGATGGAACGGGAGATTGGCATCATGGATGTGCAGCCGACAAATCTGCAGCAACTGTGTGATGCTATCATGTCAATATGGAGCAAAATCTCTGAGGAATATTTCCAGTAGCTTGTTGAATCTGTTCCATGAAGGTTTAAGGCAGTTTTAAAGGCAAAAGGGGGTCCAACCCGGTACTTGTGAGGTGTACCTAATAAAGTGGTATATATTACGCTACAAAAACCTGCCAATATATTTTCTGTTATTTTACAGAGTTATTTTTCTAAATATTATTTCTTATGCATCTATATTATGTATTCAAACTACTAAAATGTCAATAAAAGACACTTTGTTAAACTGTAGAGTTGAATTTTCAACATCAAGAGTCGACAGAGCAGAGATCAACATCCCATAATGCAATTCACAATCATAAATAGACACTTGCATAATCACAAAAATACAGAATTTGTTCATTAACAGATGTTTTTACAGTGTACAGTCTTACAAAAAGCTCTTGAAAACGGTCTAAACTGGATTAAAGACCTTCTCAGACATTATTTTCAGTCATTAGTTTACTCAGGACTATTTCCATTAGCTGAAGTCTTCAAAATCACAGAAGATGCACTTTATTCAATCCTAAAGCACGAGTCGGAGCATTAACTACAGAGCACGCTACAGCAAAGACCAGCATGTAACAGTATTTCAGCAGCGCAGACACAAATGACCCCGTTTATCCATTTAGCAGCAGTTCTACATTGACTGGCGCGTCATATAAAACTAATGAAAGAGCTGCGGTGAAGCGTGAGATCAGTCTCATAAATTCACAACTATCTGATGATGTTTAAAACACGGTGCGCTAATAAAGAGCTCATAAATTGATCAGCCTGAAGCTATTATTACAACTAGCATCATTCAGATGATCAAATAAAGTTGTGCATGTCTATAAAACATTAAATATACAGGTTTATTACATTTAATGCATTAGTTTAAATACTGTTTTGTTTATCTTAAAGGGATAGTTCACCCAAAAATGATCATTTACTCACCGTTTACTTGTTTTAAATGTTTATGAGCTTCTTTCTTCTCTTATACGCGATGTAAAATGGAAACCTGTGGTGACACGTTGGCTCAGTGGTTAGCACTGTGGCCTCACAACAAGAAGGTTGCTGGATCGAGTCCCAGCTGGTTCAGCTGGCATTTCTGTGTGGAGTTTGCATGCTCTCCCTGTGTTGGTGTGGGTTTCCTCCGAGTGCTCCGGTTTCACCCATAGTCCAAACATATGCGCTATAGGGGAATTGATGAACTAAACTGACCGTATGTCTGTGTGTGTGTGTGAGAGAATGAGTGTGTTTGGGTGTTTCCCAGTATTGGGTTGCAGCTGGAAAGACATCCACTGTGTAAAACATATGCTGTATAAGTTGGTGGTTCATTCCACTGTGGCAACCCCTGATGAATAAAGGACCTAAGGCGAAGGAAAATGAACGAATGAATGGAAACCTGTGACTTGACTGATGTGAGTGTGAATAAGTGTGTATGAGTGTATTCCAGTACTGGGTTGCAGCTGGAAGGGCATCCGCTGCATAAAACATATGCTGGATAAGTTGGTGGTTCATTCCGCTGTGGTGACCCCTGATGAATAAAGGACCTAAGGCGAAAGAAAATGAACGAATGAATGGAAACCTGTGACTTGACTGATGTGAGTGTGAATAAGTGTGTATGAGTGTATTCCAGTACTGGGTTGCAGCTGGAAGGGCATCCGCTGCATAAAACATGT
>NC_079435.1:61917097-61939597 GCF_903798145.1 Danio aesculapii | reverse complement strand
GAAATATCCAGTGAGCGGCAGTTCTGTGGGCGCAAATGTCTTGTTGATGCCAGAGGTCAGAGGAGAATGGCCAGACTGGTTCCAGCTGATAGAAAGGCAACAGTAACTCAATTAAGCACTCGTTACAACCGAGGTCTGCAGAAGAGCATCTCTGAACACACAACACGTCCAACCTTGAGGCGGATGGGCTACAGCAGCAGAAGACCACACCGGGTGCCGCTCCTGTCAGCTAAGAACAGGAAACTGAGGCTACAATTCACACAGGCTCACCAAAACTGGACAATAGAAGATTGGAGAAACGTTGCCTGGTCTGATGAGTCTCCATTTCTGCTGCCACATTCGGATGCTCGGCTCACAATTTAACATGAAAGCATGGATCCATCCTGCTTTGTATCAGCGGGTCAGGCTGGTGGTGGTGGTGTAATGGTGTGGGGGAGATTTTTGGGTCCATTAGTATCAATTGAGAATCATACGTTGTTGAATCTACGCCACGAAGGATTTAGGCAGTAACGAAGGCTAAAAAGAATCCAACCCTTTAGTAGTATTGACTCTTTTGTTGAGCTGATGGACATTGAAAGTATATAGATTAGACAGATATGTTATTCCTATATTATTTAACATTATTATTTTATTTTTCTTTCTCTCAAAAGTGTATTAAGTTATTTTAAGTTTATATATTAAGGTTGTATATTCATTAATATATTAGTAATGTATTATTATTGTTTTTTAAATTTATTTAGCTAAACTGAGAATTTAAACCTTTTGTCAACGTGTATGTCAGTTTTAAAAAAGTTAATTTTTAGACTCATCTCTAATAACTGATTTATTTTCTCTTTGTCATGATGACAGTAAATAATATTAGACTAGATATTCTTCAAGACACCTATACAGCTTAAAGTGACATTTAAAGGCTTAACTAGGTTAATTAGGCAGGTTAGGGTAATTAAATAATTGACCTTAAAATGTTTTTTAAAAAAATAAAAACTGCTTTCATTCTAGCCGAAATAAAACAAATAAGACTTTCTCCAGAAGAACAAATGAAGAGTTCAGATGCAAAAACCTCTAAATGCCATCTGAAATATCCATCGAAAATTCATGTTTTTCTCAGCCTCCTTTATTTATATTGAGATATTTTACTATCAAGACCAGAAAGATGACTTTTTCTTTAATCAGCTATAAAGGGATGTTACTGAACAAACACACAGGAGACTTATAAAAATACTTATTTTAGAGGAAAATTTTAGATGTCCTTTGGAGGTTTTTGCATAATAATAATTCTAACTAATAATTCTTACTTCAGCTGTATATATATATATATATATAATTACAAATTTAACAGGAAAGCTAATAATTCTGACTTTTTACACAATTTATCTCTAGGTGCACAATCCGCCTCTTGCTTCTCACATCAATTAGCATCACAAACAAACAAACAAACAACCAACCAACCAAACAAACAAAGAAACAAACAAACAAACAAACAAACAAACAAAAAAAACATTACAAATGTCTAAGGCAAACTCAAAAAGAAACTGTTCGCACTGAGAGAATCCAGCAGCGTCCCCCTTATAAGAAGTGTGATGATCAGTGAAACAAACAGAGGAAAAGCACTAAAATAATCCAGATCTCAGAGCCAAAGCCAAAGCTTCTCCTGTGATCAATCCTGTGAACGTGTTTCCTCTCATTATTACTGCTCCACAGGTGAAAAGAGCTGCTCTCATTAGGTTCACTGGTCTTCATTAACAACATCACAGCCTCTTATTGACGATATACGCTTACAAGAACTGAGACAGAGAAACAGCAAGATCATTCATACAAACTATAAACACAGTACGTTTCTTCATCGTTTGAAACATATAAAAATAAATGACAACAGAACCACATGAAAATTCAGTGTCAGGTGACTGAAACCGAAACACCAGCCAGGGTGAAGATTTTCCAAAACTCTGCATACAACGTTCATGTGGGCGCTAAAACTGTAGTTTTTGCCTCATGATCTCAGTGTGTGTGTGGTTTTCTCCTTTCTGATTGGCCAACACGAGTGGGTTCACATCAAACATGGAAGACGCAAATGAAATCAGCCGGCGACAGCGGAGGTGAGGATCCAAGTGCAGATTATTAAGAAAATCATAAGGGCAGGCAAAATATCAAAACAGGCACAGACAGGAGACTGCAAGTAATCCAAAAGCATAGTCACAGTACAGGCCAATGGTCAGGACAGGTGGAAACAGTAAACCAAAGCAAAGGTCAAAAACACGACAAGGCAAGACAAGGAAAAGGCTTCATTATGCTCACTTAAAATTTAGAAGACTCAGCCAGGATGTGTGTGTGTGTGTGTGTGTGTGTGCTGTGATTATCTTACGGATCATCTGTCCTCACAAGCTTCTGCTGTGTGTTTGCAATCAAAAGGGATCTGGGACAGGTGTGTGAGTGCAGGGAAGGATGGGATTTGTAGTTCATTCCAGTCGCAGAATTGTAGTCCAGAATGCAGTGATCTGCAAGGCCTGGATTGTTGCTGATCATGACACACACGTTTGCATTCATTTGTATGTACTTAATTCCCTGTTTGGTGTGAACACAGCATAAAAGTGTCATTATCGCCCCCTGTTGGTATGGTGTACCAATAACATGCATCACAGTGCATTTGTGCATTTTCATGTGGACATTTTTTCTTACAAACAAATGTAGGGAAAACCCTGTTTATAAAACATACCGTGTACATGTGGACATGGCCTTAAACTACAACTAAATACTACATTTGCTGTTTAACCGTTGCTATAAAAGCCATATATATTTCCTACCGCTAAACCCAACCATATCTGATAATTATTCCCAAAATCAGAGGTTATAGTTGTATAACATCATGCAAAAGTGCATAAACTGTAAGCCTAAACCTAACATAAACGGTCATTCTGATTGGCTATTGAAATGCTGTTGCAGGATAAACATGCTGTAGATGTTAATCCAGGAACATGTCCTTTTTGGTCAAATCAGGTTGGCATTGTTTTACTGGTGTAGATCTGCAGATCACGTTAGTGTCCACAGATTCAGAGCGGCTCATGTGTCTCTAATGTATGATTGCAGTTTTCACATGCACAAGCGAGTGGACAGAGATAAAGAGCCACCGGCGAGGAACCAGCCGCCCTGAGAGACGCAAACAATATGCTCATATATCTTGTTCTGTGTAAAGTTGGCAGGTTTTTGGCTGCGGTGGCTCGCAGAGCTCTTTCAGGACACTGGTGCTCCCGCTGTGGACACGCTTGCACTGTCACAAAGGCAAAAAGATGATTTCTACCCCGCAGAGCTGTCCAAAAACACCTCGCCGCTTTTGTCCTTCAGCAGCACAACTCCTCTTATATCCAACATAGAGGACGAGTTTATGCACGGTGAACATCCTGTCATTGTGCATGAGAAACACACATTTAGAGCTCATCCATTACCAGCACAATAACTATAAAGATAATGATAAAGACATGCTTCTGAATGTAAAACAACAGCAGAGTTCAGACCACTGCTAGAATGGCAAAGATACAGAGAAGCTACAGAGGAGTTGGGATGAAGTACATCCCAGTGAGGTTATCTCAGAATAAAGACAAACAGGTTTATCGGCAGCCCGATTTAAACCGGAGTACTGTTACATAAGACTGAAGGGTTAATTATGTGAAAACAACCATCCTGAATGTAATTATCCCACTTATAACAGGGCTACTTGCCACAAAACATACAAATTAGACATAAAACATTGTTTTTAAGCCTTAATTGTTTACTAATTCTTTAATTAAATGCAAAGCTGACAAAAACTAAAACCGCTGATGGAGTATACACTAACCTGTGCATTATTCAGATGCTAGATGGCCCCAAACATTTAAAAACAGCTGATGGAGTTTACACTAACTGCGCATTATTCAGACGCTAGATGGCCCCAAACAGTCAAAAACAGTTGATGGAGTATACACTAACCTGTGCATTATTCAGACACTGGATGGTGCCAAACAGTCAAAAACAGCTGATGGAGTATACACTAACCTACGCATTATTCAGACTCTAGATGGCGCCAAACAGCAAAAACACAAAGCTGACAGAAACTAAAACAGCTGATGGAGTATACACTAAACTGCACATTATTCAGACACTAGATGGTGCCAAACTGTCAAAAACAGCTGATGGAGTATACACTAACCTGTGCATTATTCAGACACTAGATGGCGCCAAACAGTCAAAAAACACAAAGCTGACAGAAACTAAAACAGTTGATGGAGTATACACTAACCTGCACATTATTCAGACTCTAGATGGCGCCAAACAGTCAAAAACACAAAGCGGACAGAGATAAAAACAGCTGATGGAGTATACACTATCCTGCGCGTTATTCAGACACTAGATGGCGCCAAACAGTCAAAAACAGTTGATTCAGACACTAGATGGATTATTCAGACACTAGATGGCGCCAAACAGTCAAACAAGCAAAGCTGACAGAAACAGCTGATGGAGTATACACTAACCTGTGCATTATTCAGACACTAGATGGTGCCAAACTGTCAAAAACAGCTGATGGAGTATACACTAACCTGTGCATTATTCAGACACTAGATGGCGCCAAACAGTCAAAAAACACAAAGCTGACAGAAACTAAAACAGTTGATGGAGTATACACTAACCTGCACATTATTCAGACTCTAGATGGCGCCAAACAGTCAAAAACACAAAGCGGACAGAGATAAAAACAGCTGATGGAGTATACACTATCCTGCGCGTTATTCAGACACTAGATGGCGCCAAACAGTCAAAAACAGTTGATTCAGACACTAGATGGATTATTCAGACACTAGATGGCGCCAAACAGTCAAACAAGCAAAGCTGACAGAAACAGCTGATGGAGTATACATTAACCTGTGCATTATTCAGACACTAGATGGCGCCAAACAGTCAAACAAGCAAAGCTGACAGAAACAGCTGATGGAGTAAACACTAACCTGTGCATTATTCAGACACTAGATGGCGCCAAACAGTCAAACAAGCAAAGCTGACAGAAACAGCTGATGGAGTATACACTAACCTGTGCATTATTTAGACACTAGATGGCGCCAAACAGTCAAACAAGCAAAGCTGACAGAAACAGCTGATGGAGTATACACTAACCTGTGCATTATTTAGACACTAGATGGCACCAAACAGTCAAACAAGCAAAGCTGACAGAAACAGGTGATGGAGTATACACTAACCTGTGCATTATTCAGACACTAGATGGCGCCAGTTACAAAAAAAATTCAAGAAAGTTTACAGCACAAATCTCTCATCTGACTTTGAATAAACAGCGAAACGTGAAGAAATCACTTTGGCTAAGCATCTGACATATGGCTTCTGAAGGATATGCATGCGAGTAAATGATGACCGCGGTGAATTGTGTGTCTATAATAAGCTCTCAGATCTGCTCAACAGTGTTTGACTGTATTTGCCAAGGAAGTAACCTTTCAAACTCATTATCCAAACACAGAGTCCTCCTTCATGGGCTTGGCCTGCTGTTTGTCAGCTGGCAGGCCTGCAGCTCTTATTCTCCATTGATTCTCCCATCTCACTTGGCAAGAATAAACGCTTCATTCACATTTTGTCTCCGACTCCAAATCTGAGTGACTGAGTGATAATATTGCTGGGTTTGGATTCTGAGAATGTAAACAGGTTAAAAGTGGATCGACACCTAGTGGTTAAAGTAGATATTGCAGTCCAAATTCAAAATATTGGAGTCTTTTCACACCCAGGTTGCCAGATTGATGGCACAAATACAGCGAACGTGCCTGGGGATTAAACCCTACAATGTAATCTACTCAGCTAATGTTTACATTTGTAATATTTATATTATTTGCTTATTAAAAAACACATCATGTGGATTTATGTAACTAAATCATGCGTCTTATTTTGGAGGCTGCTACTGCATCCATATACATTAAGAGCCTTCATGACTGATATTAAATGTTGTTTTCCAACAAGGCAACCTGGAGTGCTGAAATATAATTGGCTAAACTAGTAGTGGGTGGAGTTACAGAGATCAAAACAAAGACAGACACACCAAAACGTAACGCATAATCTCAAAACAGAATAACTGACTTTAGTATTGTTTTTCAGGTTAATAAGTATGGTAGGTTAGCATGTTTCTTAAATATCTGCAAGCATATTATACTATAGTTATGGTTTAGAGTCAAACATGTACATACAGCTTTTACTGTTGTGTATCAGTGCTGAAGTGTTTATTCTCACTGACCTGTGTGTAATCTCAAGTGTCACGTCTGTCTGAAAACTCTGACTGACACCAGATCTGTTTCTGTGGGGATATTTATATCATGCGTGAAAGTGAAGTGTGTAATTATAGTGTTTGTGCAGATCATTTCAGCTCTGTTGGAGACCAAAAATACATGTGCTTGTTTCCCGTCACTCTACATTCACCTGTTTCTGCTTTACCTCATTTTCAAATGAACAGACATTTTTATATACATTATCTGACAAAAGTCTTGTGGTCGATCCCAGCTGTAAGAGCAGCAAATAATAACTTGACTTCCAGTTGATCATTTGGAAAAGTGTCAGAAGATGGTCTTTTCTGCTGAATCATCTGTTGATCTGCATCCCAATCATCACAAATACTGCAGAAGACCTACTGGAACCAGCATGGACCAAGATTCTCACAGAAATCAGTCAAGTTAGGTGAAGGAAAAATCATGGTTTGGGGTTCCATTCAGTATTGGGCGTGCGAGAGATCTGCAGAGTGGATGATCAACATCAACAGCCTGAGGTATCAAGACATTTGTGCTGCCCATTACATTACAAACCACAGGAGAGGGTGAATTCTCCAGCAGGATAGCGCTCCTTCTCATACTTCAACCTCCACATCAAAGATCCTGAAAGCAAAGAAGGTCGCGGTGCTCCAGGATTGGCCAGCCCAGTCACCAAACATGAACATTATTGAGCATGAAAGAGGAGGCATTGAAGATGAACACAGAGTCTTGATGAGCTCTGGGAGTCCTGCAAGAAGGCTTTCTTCACCATTCCAGATGACTTTATTAATCAGTGATTTGAGTCATGTCAGAGATGTATGGATGCAGTCCTCCAAGCTCATGATGGAGTCAGACACAATATTCATTCTGTTTCCACTGCAGCATGAGCACATATTCTATACTGGACATTATTGAAGGTTCAGTGAGCAGACTTTAGTCTAAGCAGAGTCAGACCTTACTGTCCTAATGAAATCAGTCAAAATCAAGACATGATCATATTTTATTGAGCTCAAATAAGAGTCATCTAGAGGCCTTTACCTTTCATATAAGACACTTCTGATACCAAATCATCAACTAGAAGTCAAGATATTATTTGTGTTCCTAAAACTCGGATAGGCGACAAGACTTTTGTCAGGTAGTGTAAACTTTTATTAATATAATAAGTAGCTACATTCATTCATTCATTCATTTTCTTTACGACTTAGTCCCTTTATTAATCCAGGGTCGGGGGTCGGTGTATGGCGGAGGGTTGTCACGAATGAAAGTGAAGAGCGGGGGAGAGGGGTGGTGTCTCGGATGAAAGTGAAGAAGGGGAGGGGGGGGAGCGGGTTTGCGGATGAAAGTGAAAAGCGGGGGGAGCGAGTGGGGGGGCATGGGGTGGTGCCGCAGACGAAAGTGAAGATGGTTGGGGAGTCGCGGAAGAAAGTGAAAGTGAACAGCGGACAGGGGAAGAGGGCGGTTGAGGAGGGGGATCGGTAAAATGAGGTGCCGGATCAGATTTCAGAGGTGCCGGATCCGGCGTGTCCGGCACAAATTAAGCCCTGTCCTTACATAACCAAACTAAATTGCACTTCAGCAGCGTTTATTTAAGAGCGCACAAGAAAATCTGCACTTGAGGGTGTGCAAAAAGTTGTGTGCACGATCAGAGGAAAATCGGCGGGCAAGCAAAAAGATTTGCATGCTCATATTACATAAATGTGATCTCAACTTGTAGTACTGCACTCATTGAAATAACGTCATAGGTAGTTGGTAGATCTGTGTAAAAGGCCTGCTACCACAGCTGGAAAAATCCTAAAGGAAACACTGTGTGTGTATATATATATATATATATATATATATATATATATATATATATATATATATATATATATATATATATATATATATATATCAAATTTAAATGTAGTACATATACAGTACTCGAGTAGTAGGCCATTTCGGATGCAGCCCTAGAATATTTACTATTAATTAATATAGTATTTTTTTAAAAATACCAGTGAAAATGCTACCCTGTAAAAATGTTTGCTGCCTTAAATATGTTAACTGAATCAAATGAACTTTTCTAGTCATCTCAACTGACTAAAAATATAACTTTGTATGGCTTACAAAATGTAGTTGAAACCTGATAACCTTATTAAAAGTGCAGTAGGTAGTGCTGTCGACTCAAAGCAAGAAGTTCGCTGATTCGAGTCCCGGCTGGGTCAGTTGGCGTTTCTGTGTGGAGTACACTATAGGTGAAATGGGTAAGCTAAATTGTCTGTAGTGTATGAGTGTGAATGAGTGTATGGGGTGATGGGTTGCAGCTGGAAGGACATCCGTTGCATAAAACATGTGCTGGATAAGTTGGCGGTTCATTCCACTGTGGTGACCCCAGATTAAAAAAGGGACTAAGCCGAAAAGGAAATGAATTAAGGAATGAAAAAATATTTGTTGTTTGGATTAATTTGTCTTCATTTTGACAGTGTTATGGCTTGAGACTTGTTGCACAGTGCTTGAAATGCATTAATTCTGAATGTGAAGTGACTTTTTCGACAGTAAACAGTGTCAACTTTGACTTTGCTTTGTCATTTGCCGTTGATCCTGACAAACCTTTTCCATCGGAACAGTGAAGTTTCTGGTCCTGAATGCAGAAAAACCTGCGATCGTAATCATCAGCGCCGCATCTGAGTGAGAAAAGCCCGTTCCCTGCAGCTGTAATCAGACCTGCAGTGGCGGCGCTGTGCTGATTACTGCTCAAACATGAACATTTCACAAACCTCTCATTAACATTTCATTAGCGTCCGCGTCTGCATGCTGGACGGGCCCAGATAACAGACGGACCCAGGCCTGGATTAGACTCTCAATGGAGAAACTGATCCAGAGCACAGCCGTACTGATGACGCCAGCAGATCTGAACCAGGAACACACTGATCTGAAACTCAATCTCCAGTCCAGTCTAAAGTCCAGTCACTTGATATAGGTGATGCTTTTTTTGCAACATTTTTTGGGGGGGGAAATAGGCTCTCTTTACAGCTCATCTACACCGTAAAGTTGCCTTAAATTTTTAAGGTGAATCAAATTAACCTTATGAGTCCATTGAACTTATTTTGTTAAACTGACCTAAAACTGCTTGCATAACTTATCAAATTAAGTTAGAACATGATTAACTTAGTTTAATAAGTTACAATGAACTAAAAACACATGCTGTCATGACTAATTGTTCATGTAATTTTTACAGTGCAGAGGTTTTTTTCTATTCAGCCAATCTCTGGGTCTGGCGGGGGCACTTTTAGTTTAGCTTAGCATAGATCATTGAATTGGATTAGACCGTTAGCATCTTGCTCAAAAATCTAAAGAGTTACCAAAGAGGTTTATTTTTTCCTATTAATAATAATTTCCCTATTTAAAGCTCAACTCTTTTGTATTATGTACTAAGACTGAAGGAAAATGAAAGTTTCGACTGTTGCAGCCATGGTATATAATGGGAGTAGAGCTTCTAAACATATCAGCAGACATACTTTTGGGTTTTCCTATCAGAATATGCACTAATCTGCATGTATTTGCAGACCAAAATCAATACTTTTGATAAAATAAAATAAAAAAACTTTACACTAACACATGAGTAAAATCAGTATTAGTAAGTAACACATCACCATTTGTCTCAGTAAACATATTTCTAAAGGTGCTGTTGTCTTGAAATTTACCCCAGATGTTGGTAACAACCACAGAAATCCAAATATGCAAAGAAAACAAAATTATTTCATTTACAAATGACGTTATGGTTAATAAAGTGAAACGACGCAAGGAAAAAGTGTTGAACACATGAAGAAAGGAAGGTGTATTTGAGCAGTGAAAGCCCAGACAGCAGCTGAAATCTCTCAGTAGTTCTTCAGCACACCTCTGCCCTTCCTCAGTGTAAATGAATATCAGCTGCTTCAGTCCAACATCTATTAGCAGGAGGATGAAGATCAAACCATTTCAGCAAGACAATGATCCAAAACACAGCCAAGGAGACTCTCGGATGCTTTCAGAGAAAGAAAATCAAGCTGTAGAATGGCCCAGCACCTGACTCGAACCCAATAGAAAATGCAAACATAAAGCTCAAACATAAAACTCAGATAAAGCTCAGACAAACCCACAGAAGCATCAAGATTTTGACACTCTGTTGAAGTGTGTGAGAAACTCACACCTGAGCGATGTATGAGGCTTCGTTCTCCATATGAGAGGCGTCTTTAAGCTGACAGCACCAAACATGCCTTTTATATAGTGTTAAATATGTTTCAGTAGTTCAGCACTTTCTCCTTCTGTCATTCTATTCTTATGACACACAACTCTTTTTTTTCAGGTTTTCTTTTGTCTTTATGTATATTTTGCTTGGGTTTTGACCAAAATCTGGTCAATATTTCCTTTAGAAATACTATTCCCAGGAAAAAAGCATGACGTGTTCAATACTTAAGATGAAAAAATTGCAAAATACAGAAGTAAAACAGTGAAGTTTAGTGTAAGTGCTGCTGAAATGAAGAAAAAACTATAAATATGTATTGCACTTCAAATCTACAGGTACAAGATGAAGTGTTGGACACAGAATTAGACATTAGACTGAAAAAAAACAAACAAAGCTTTACGAACAGCCAAAAAGCCCCAAATCTAAACATTCACAATAGCTGTGTCTCCTCTTAAGATGTTTCAGCTCTGTCTGATCATTTTTCTTGGCAATAAACAAACCGACCAATACAGTTCCAATCTGATCCAAACAATGCGTGCTGGGAAGAGCTGAATATTCCCAGTGCGGGACACTTAGAGCAGCACAGTCTGAAGGAAAACATTTACTCTTCATAATCCATCAATTTTCCACAGTCAAAATCTTAACAACAATATTTTTAATTAAAAAAACACTATTGCATACAATGTGCACTGTTATGCTTACTGGAGTACAACAGGGTTAGCTTCCTCTGATGTGTGAATATTATAAATGAAATTAAATAAGGTCAATATTAATCATTTTATCATAATTAGTTGCCAAGAAAGTGTTTTGGTTTTAACTTGAACTTAAAAACTTAAACTGTCGCCTCACAGCAAGAAGGTCGCTGGTTTGAGTCCCGGCTAGGTCAGTCGGTGTTTCTGTGTGGAGTTTGCATGTTCTCCCCGTGTTGGCGTGGGTTTCCTCCAGGTGCTCCGGTTTCCCCCACAGTCCAAAAATATGCACTATAAAGTGTGAGAGTAAAGTATGAGAGTGTGTGAATGAGTGTGTATGGGTGTTTCCCAGTGATGGCTTGCAGCTGTAAGGGCATCTGCTGTGTAAAACATATGCTGGATAAGTCGTCGGTTCATTCCTCTGTGGCGACCCCTGATAAATAAAGGACTAAGCCAAAGGAAAACAGATGTTATTGTAGAGTGCACTGACATTATTCTTCATGTACGAGCGGGTGCAGCCATAGGAAACGTTTTGGCTCATTGACTTCCATTCACTTCACTGCATACTGATATTGTCTTCTTATTGTATTCTACTAGTTATGTACAGTCATGAACACACTTGTTTGTAGAGCGAGTAGTTTCTGTCGTGTATTATTCCTAGTCATTTCTCCCATAGGAAACTGAATCGGACGTTGTAAAACAACGCATGGCAGAATAAGCTCAATAGCAGTGCTCAAGAGCTAAAGCTCTGTGGTTTGAACAGGTTACACTGATCTTCATGTCTCCAGTGTTCACCTTTCACTGCTCTGCATGTATTTCATGGCTGGTCCTTTCTGTGGCCTGCGGCGGTCAGTCAGGACACTCATTATCACTGACAAACCAACTGTGTCTGTGGACTTGCTGTAGTGGACATCTGATAAAATACTGGAGTTTAGTGCACTAGTGAGGGAGGAAATGCAGACTGGAGATATGCTATCTGTCATTCTCGCAAAGAAAAGATGACAGCTGCTGCGTCCCAATTCACCACCTTACACTATGTCCTATAACTATATATATATATATATATATATATATGTGTGTGTGTGTGTGTGTGTGTGTGTGTGTGTGTGTGTGTGTGTGTGTGTGTGTGTGTGTGTGTGTGTGTGTGTGTGTTTTAAAACAGCATATACTTTCAAGTGTGCAACAGAATTATTTTGGGACAAACAATTTCCTCATTAATGGATTTTACTGTATGTTGCTTAGTTACGTGTCCTGTCAATCATCCAGATTTCTTTCATATTTATTTCCCTACCATATTGGAGATGCAGCAGCAGGTTAATCTGGCAATGCAGTGAAATCACCTCAGGTGTTTGTTTAATTATGCATTCAGAAGCTAATGACCAAACAGGGCTTTCCAATTGGCTGTTGTCTAGTAGTTTTCGCATACTAAACAATAGCTCCTTTCTGATTGGCTGTATGTTGTTCGCATATTAAACAGTAGATGTTTTCTGATTGGCTGTTGCCATGTGGTGTTCGGATATTAAACTGGCTGCTTTCTGATTGGCTGTTGGGAAGTAGCGTTTAGATATTAAAAAGTAGCTGCTTTTTGATTGACTATTGTCAAGTGGTGTTCGCATATTAAACAGGAGCTGCTTTCTGATTGGCTGCTGTCATCTGGAGCACAGATATTAAACAAATGCTGCTTTCTGATTGGCTGTTGTGAAGTGGTGTTCAGATATTAAACAGAAGCTGCTTTCTGATTGGTTGCTGTCATGTGGTGTTGGGACATTAAACAGTAGCTGTTTTCTGACTGGCTGTTGCCATGTGGTGTTTGGATATTAAACTGGCTGCTTTCTGATTGGCTGTTGTAAAGGGGTGTTCAGAAATTAAACAGTGGCTGCTTTTTGATTGGCTGTTGTGAAGTGGTGTTCCAATATTAAACAGAAGCTGCTTTCTGACTGGCTGTTGCCATGTGGTGTTCGGACATTAAACAGCAGCTGCTTTCCGATTGGCTGTTGTGAAGTGGTGTTCAGATATTAAGCAGAAGCTGCTTTCCGATTGGCTGTTGTGAAGTGGTGTTCGGATATTAAACAGTGGCTGCTTTCTGATTGGTTGCTGTCATGTGGTGTTCGGATAGTATACAGCAGCTGCTTTCTGATTGGCTGTTGCGAAGTGGTGTTCAGATATTAAACAGTGGGTGCTTTCTGATTGGTTGCTGTCATGTGGTGTTCGGATATTAAATAGTATCTGCTTTTGATTGGCCTTGGTCATCTGCTGTTCAGATATTAACCAGTATCTGCTTTCTGATTGGCTGTTGTCTTGTGATCTTTATATTAAACAGCAGCTCCTTTCTGATTGGCTGTTGTCTTGTGATGTTGATATTAAACAGTAGCTGCTTTCTGATTGGCTGTTGTCTTGTCATGTTGATATTGAACAGTAGCTGCTTTCTGATTGGCTGTTGTCTTGTCATGATGATATTGAACAGTAGCTGCTTTCTGATTGGCTGTTGTAGTTTAGTGTTCCATAATAAAACAGTAGCTGCTTTCCGATTGGCACTTGTGATGTTTTGTTCATATATTAAATAGTAGCTGCTTTTTGATTGGCTGCTGTCATCTGCTATTCAGATATTAACCAGTATCTGCTTTCTGATTGGCTGTTGTCTTGTGATGCTGATATTAAACAGTAGCTGCTTTCTGATTGGTTGTTGTCATCTAGTGTTCAGATATTGAACAGTAGCTGCTTTCTGATTGGCTGTTGTAGTTTAGTGTTCCATAATAAAACAGTAGCTGTTTTCCGATTGGCACTTGTGATGTTTTGTTCATATATTAAATAGTAGCTGCTTTTTGATTGGCTGCTGTCATCTGCTGTTCAGTTATTAAACAGTGTCTGCTTTCTGATTGGCTGTTGTCTTGTGATGTTGATATTAAACAGTAGCTGCTTTTTGATTGGCTGCTGTCATCTGCTGTTCGGTTATTAAACAGTGTCTGCTTTCTGATTGGCTGTTGTCTTGTGATGTTGATATTAAACAGTAGCTGCTTTTTGATTGGCTGCTGTCATCTGCTGTTCGGTTATTAAACAGTGTCTGCTTTCTGATTGGCTGTTGGCATGCTGTGTTCAGATATTAGTGTCTGTCAAGCAGCTGCTGTCTCTTCACCTTGCGAATGACCTTTTTTTGCACAGACGCCTGCACATAAAGCGCGCTCCAGATGATGAATTTGACTGGTCAGCCTGTCTGCGGCTCATTTATCTCTTTCTGTGAGTTGTTTATCTGCACCTGTGGGACGGAGCCTGCTTTCAGATGCAGGTCATATTGTGAATGTGCATCGACTTCATATCAGCGTCTACTTTAAACAATGCCTTTCTTCATTAAGCTGCATTGTTTCTGTAACTCTGATTTGCTTTGAGAGTCTGTGTTTTCTGTTTTGCAGGTTGATTTGACCTCTGTGCCAAGGTTTCTGTTTAATTTTAGATGAGTGTGTAGGAGACGAGGATTTCTGTGAGGATTATCCATCTCGTGGGAGAAAGAGACACTAAAATACCTGCAGTGTGGTACAATCATATTGCGTTCGCTCTTAAATACATACGTGGAGCATTTTTTTTTCTCGGATATTAAACAGTAGCTGTTTTCTGATTGGCTGTTGCCATGTGGTGTTCGGATATTAAACTGGCTGCTTTCTGATTGGCTGTTGGGAAGTAGCGTTTAGATATTAAAAAGTAGCTGCTTTTTGATTGACTATTGTCAAGTGGTGTTCGCGTATTAAACTAAAGCTGCTTTCTGATTGGCTGCTGTCATCTGGAGTGCAGATATTAAACAGATGCTGCTTTCTGATTGGCTGTTGTGAAGTGGTGTTCAGATATTAAACAGAAGCTGCTTTCTGATTGGCTGCTGTCATCTGGAGTGCAGATATTAAACAGATGCTGCTTTCTGATTGGCTGTTGTGAAGTGGTGTTCAGATATTAAACAGAAGCTGCTTTCTGATTGGCTGTTGCCATGTGGTGTTCGGATAATAAACTGGCTGCTTTCTGATTGGCTGTTGGGAAGTAGCGTTTAGATATTAAACAGTGGCTGCTTTTTGATTGACTATTGTCAAGTGGTGTTCGCGTACTAAACTGAAGCTGCTTTCTGATTGGCTGCTGTCATCTGGAGTGCAGATATTAAACAGATGCTGCTTTCTGATTGGCTGTTGTGAAGTGGTGTTCAGATATTAAACAGAAGCTGCTTTCTGATTGGTTGCTGTCATGTGGTGTTGGGACATTAAACAGTAGCTGTTTTCTGATTGACTGTTGCCATGTGTGTTCGGATATTAAACTGGCTGCTTTCTGATTGGCTGTTGTAAAGTGGTGTTCAGACATTATTTGGTTTATTTATTTATTTATTATTTGGGGTTTCTTCAGCCCACAAATGTTGCATTCATTAGATAAAAAAATAATTATAAAGAATTTATAAAATCACATTTTAGCAAAATACAAGTCAACTTTTGGATATTGTTCAAATGAAAGATTAAGATCCAACTACTTCTGTTGCTGTCAAACTGATTTATCCAGCTGCATCATGCTTTAGCCCCGCCTACTGTGGAATCTTATTGGCCCAAAGTTCTGCAAACTTGCTTTCGCTCTTAAATACATACGTGGAGCATTTTTTATTTATTTTTTTGCTTTGGTTTATTTGATTATTTATTTTTTGTGGTTCCTTCAGCCCACAAAGGTTGCATTAATTTGATAAAAAATAAAGTTCAGATTGTTATTATATTATTAAAACTCCAAATTGATATTTTTAATATTAATAAATTGTAAAATATCTCTTATTTCTGTGATATAAAGCTGAATTAGAGCATATTTTGGTTATATTGGGTTTAATATATCTATATTAAAGAAATCATGCATGAGCTGAGTGATATTAATTAAAAAACGTGTACTTATCACTTAAGTTGGTAATGACAGTGCGATATGTGATGTTTATCAGCTTTAATAGTATGATAATTGGTGCTTCATGAGCAGACACGAATTAAAAAAGGTGATTTATTGCATTGAAGCATATTTATACAGTAACAATGAGTCTACAATTTAATTTACTGAAAGAAGAAATATCCATGTACTGTATTCCAGTGGTCCTCAAACTCTGGATTACTACTGGTCCGTGGATCAAGGTCACACAAGAAATCACTGATTATTTCTGTTTTATTTATTATCTGAGTCTGAAAGATTTTTTTAGTTACATCTCGGTCACTTGAGTGGCAAAATTGAACCCAAAATGAGTAAGAAACAGTCAGAGGTCTTTGGAAAGTTTCTTTGTGAAGGGTAAAATGCCCATTGAAGGACCCACAAACTGCCAATGAATCCGCAACCTATTGGTCAACATATCAGGTGAATCCAGCATGTCTGTGCAAGAAAAAGATCAACTGCTGGAGATCGCAAATGACGGCAACCTTAGAGGATGTTCACACATCGCGTCTTTTCCATGAGCAAATTCGTTATTTCCAATGGAGGCGTGCGTCTTGCTCTTACACCTTCCAGTCACACACAGTTAAAAACATCTCAGGTTTTCAGAATGCTGCGAGCGCACCGCGAGTAACGTAACAAGAACTAACCGATCAGCTTCATACTTTGTATTGAATATGTACATTTCAGACTAATAATTACCTCAGACAAACACAGAACACTCAAACACTGCAGTGCTTTTTCATTTTTAATCTTGTATGAGTGTTGCAGCACATGTTTAATCAGCTTGTCATTTTCTGAGAAAACAGTTGATGGTTGTCTAAAGCAATATATGTATGCCCTTACTTTATGTATGCCCCTATCATGCTTTAGCCCCGCCTACTGTGGAATCTTATTGGCCCAAAGTTCTGCAAACATATTAAACATAATAAGTCCTGCCTACAATGAAATCTCATTTGTGCATAGTCTTGCTATATATTAAACAGTAGCTGTTTTCTGATTGGCTGTTGTAGCTCGGTGTTCCATTTTTAAACAGTAGCTGCTTTCTGATTGGCTGTTGTAGTGTGTTGTTCAGATATTTAAGATTAGCTGCTTTCTGATTAGCTGTTGTAGTGTGTTGTTCAGATATTTAAGAGTAGCTGCTTTCTGATTGGCTGTTGCAGTGTGGTGTTTCAATATCAAACAGTAGCTGCCTTCTGATTGGCTGTTGCCATGTGGTGTTCAGATATTAAAGGGTGGCTGCCTTTTGATTAACTGTTGTAGTGTGGTGTTCCAATATTAACTGCTTTCTGATTGGCTGTAGCAGTCTGGTGTTCCAATATTAGCTGCTTTTTGATTGGCTGTTGCAGTGTGGTGTTCTTATATTAAACAGTAGCTGCTTTATGATTTACTGTTGTAGTGTGGTGTTCCAATATTAACTGCTTTCTGATTGGCTGTAGCAGTCTGGTGTTCCAAAATTAGCTGCTTTCTGATTGGCTGTTGCCGTGTGTTGTTCAGATATTAAACAGTAGCTGCTTTCTGATTGCTTTCTGATCAGTGTGGTGTTCCAATATTAAACAGTAGCAGCTTTCGGATTGGCAGTTGTAGTGTGTTGTTCAGATATTAAAGAGTAGCTGCTTTCTGATTGGCTGCTGCAGTGTGGCGTTTCAATATCAAACAGTAGCTGCCTTCTGATTGCCTGTTGCCATGTGGTGTTCAGATATTAAAGAGTGGCTGCCTTTTGATTAACTGTTGTAGTGTGATGTTCCAATATTAACTGCTTTCTGATTGGCTGTAGCAGTCTGGTGTTCCAGTATTAGCTGCTTTCTGATTGGCTGTTGCCAGGTGTTTTTCAGATACTACAGAGTAGCTGCTTTCGGATAGGCTGTTGCAATGTGGTGTTCAGATATTAAAGAATGGCTGCCTTTTGATTGGCTGTTGTAGTTGGGTGTTCCAATATTAACTGCTTTCTGATTGGCTGTTGCAGTCTTGTGTTCCAATATTAGCTGCTTTCTAGTTGTTTTTTGCCTTGTGGTGTTCAGATATTAAAGAGTAGCTGAGTTCTGATTGGCTGTTTCAGTGTGGTGTTCCAATATTAGCTGCTTTCTGATTGACTGTTGCAGTTTGGTGTTCCAATATTAGCTGCTTTCTAATTTGGATGTTGCCTTGTGGTATTCAAATATTAAAGAGTAGCAGCTTTCAGATTGGCTGTTGCAGTGTGGTGTTCCAATATTAAATAGTAGCTACTTTGTGATTGGCTATTGTAGTGTGGTGTTCCAATTTTAGCTGCTTGCAGATTGGTGGTTGTCGTGTGGTGTTCCAATTTTAGCTTTTTTCTAATTGGTTGTTATCCTGTGTTGTTTTCCAATATTAACTGCTTTCTGATTGGTTGTTGCTGCGTGGTGTTCTAATATTACTGCTTTCTGATTGGTTGTTATCCTGTGTTGTTTTCCAATATTAACTGCTTTCTGATTGGCTGTTGTAGTGTGGTGTTCAGATTTTAAACAGTAACCGTGTCAGATATTTCAGCAAGCTAAAATTACATTAACTAGCATGCAAATGTAAATACATAAATAAATAAAAATAAATACATATATTTGGGGGGTAGCCTTTATGTGATTTAAAATATATTTGCTTTTATTATCTTTGCTCAGTTTTTGTCTAATTTTATGCATGTATTCTTGTATGTATTTTTCACCTCCTTGCTATTTATATGTATGTAAAACGCTTTGATTTGCTACTTTTTAAAGCCACTATATAAAAATAAAGTTTATTATTAGTAGTAGTAGTAGTTTTTTTTGTGGGGGAATTATAGATGCATTTTTAGGAGATTGTGATTTGAGACAGTCTTCACTTCAGTGATGCAGTCAGTCTTAGAAGTATGCAGTTTCTGAATTGGGACGCAGCTTTTATCTCAAGCAATTCCAGGAGATCCATGTTAGCTGCAGCTGTAATTAAACACACCCAAATCAGCCAATCAAACTCTTCAGGAAACGTCCAGGTGATTTTGTTGAAGCAGACACCCCACTGTTGTTGCTAAGCAGTGAACTTTCAAGTGAACTTCCCACTTCTGTCATTTTCCGAAGCCTTTGAATCTAAAATTAACATCTTCTGTTTGATTTCTGACTCTGAAATGGGACAATCGGCATCAGCGATCCCATTCATCGCAATATCCGCCCTGAGCGTCCATTATAGCGCTAAGCTTTTCCATGTGGGAAAATTGGATTTTATGCAAATGGGCTTTGACTGAGAGACAAAAACGTGGGAAAATGAGCTTGCGTGTGTTTTGCTTGGCCCAGATCCACAGAGTCTCATTTCACGCTGGGGCATATGGATTAGCACAGCGCTAATAAGCTACCCAAAAAGCTTTTCTGATTAGAAATAAATAAACTTTGGGGCTGGAGAAGGACAAATAAGCTGTTGGATTGTTGCCGTCAGACTGCTATTAGCATTCACGTCCAGGTTTGACATTTAAGAAGCCTCTGGAAAGATGCTTTCTATTAATTGCCGAACCTCTTGGACCGTGGAGTCAAATGCGCGCGCGAGATGATGGATGATGCAAAGCGGCGCACAATCCAGACACTTTTTTTTTTCACAGACGACATCTCAAAGGGCTTTTTTTGATGAGCCGGAGATTGGAGAAGCTTTTGATGTTACAATAACTGAAGGAAACAACTGAGACATCAAGGCCACAGAGGATGGAAAGGGTCACGGCCGCGGTTGCTTTTCATATTCAACATTTAATCATTTAAGCTTGAAAGGGTGACAAAGACTCGCTTTTAATAGTTACTGTACCATCTTATGTCAATGCAATGCAGTGAGAGAGGTGTGTTATGATTGGCTGGATTGACAACGTGTGATTTAAGGACTCAGTTTTGGCCAAACATGTTTAATTAATAAGATATAACATATATATATATATATATATATATACATATATATATACATATATATATATATATATATATATATATATATATATATATATATATATATATATATATATATATATATATATACATATATATATATATATATACATATATATATATATATATATATATATATATATATATATATATATATATATATATATATATATATACACAGTATACACACATACATACATATACATACATACATACATAGATACATACATATATATACATACATACATATACATACATACATACACACACATACATACACATACATATACATACATATACATATATATATATATATATATATATATATATATATATATATATATATATATATATATATATATATATATATATATATATATATATATATATATATATATATATATATATATATATATATATATATATATACTTGTGCTTCCCACAGGTTTGAAATACACTTGCGGTGGTAGCCGGACAGCACATAAATAGTTAACTATATGTGACAAACAAAACATAATTAGATTTTTAACACTATTTTTATTATTCTCTGTTTTAAACTGTTTCATTTCAATGGGTAACAGTAAAAAAAAATCTATTGAAATAAATAAAAAAAAATCACTCTTTCTGTTTTATGGTCATGTGCACACACTGACAGATTAAACCTGCTTCTTTCTGTGTCATTCAAGTTGCTTTGGTGGCATGATGTTTTGTACAGTATAGCCAAAATGTGTCATATATTGACATCAAATTAATAAAATATTCAGCAAATGAGAAATAAATGACAGACAATTTCTTTAAAAATTGCAATAATTACAAAAATAAAATGTGCAGATAATTTAAATAAGACAAATGAGTTGATTAAAGATTTTCTGAGTTGTTTAAATTAAATAATAATTATTTAATGTCTCGTTCGCTCTCGTGACTGTGCGCATAAAATTAACGACAGCTTAGAAATGAAAGCAAAACCAAATCCCGAACACTAGTAGATTTAGAAACCCCGTCCGGACACAAAAAGATGCTACTTTTTTTTAAGATAAAAAGGTTATATATATATATAATTATTATTTATTTTATTTATTTTTTAATATTAATTTATATCACATTTTTCAAACCAACTCCCAAATATTTTCCATATTTAACTTCAGTGTTTTTTAATAGTAAATCTGTCAATAAGTTTCATTTTTATATTGATTCGTTGTGTATAAACCTTCAGACACTTTGAAACCCCGTACGGACACAAAAAGGTGCTATTTTTCTTTTTTAAGATAAAAAGGTTATTTATATATATATATATATATATATATATATATATATATATATATATATATATATATATATATATATATATATATATATATATATATATATATATATATATTTTTTTTTTTTTTTTTTTTTATATATTTATATTTATATATATATTTTTTTTTATATCACATTTTTCAAACCAACTCCCAAATATTTTCCATATTTGACTTCAGTGTTTTTTTTTTTATTGTAAATCTGTCAATAAGTTTCAGTTTTATATTGATTCATTGTGTATAAACCTTCAGATACCTTCAGTTTCTTTTTTATATATTTTCCAAATGATGTTGAACAGAGCAAGGAAATTTTCACAGTATGTCTGATAATATTTTTTCTTCTGGAGAAAGTCTTATTTGTTTTATTTCGGCTAGAATAAAAGCAGTTTTTAATTTTTTAAAATCCATTTTAAGGTCAATATTATTAGCCCCTTTAAACTGTTTTTTTCAATAGTCTACAGAGCAAACCATCATTATACAATACCTTGACTAGTTATCCTAACCTGCCTAGTTAACCTAACTAACCTAGTTAAGCCTTTAAATGTCACTTTAAGCTGTATAGAAGTGTCTTGAAGAATATCTAGTCTAATATTATTTACTGTTATCATGACAAAGAGAAAATAAACCAGTTATTAGAGATGAGTTATTAAAACTATTATGATTAGAGATGTGTTGAAAAAATCTTCTTTATAAAAAGGGAGGGGGGTAATAATTAAGGAGGCTAATGATTCTGACTTCAACTGTATATATATATATATATATATATATATATATACATATATATATATATATATATATATATATATATATATATATATATATATATATATATACATATATATATATATATATATACATATATATATATATATATATATATATATATATATATATATATATATATATATATATATATATATATGGCTGCATTCTTAAAAGAAATTAATATATTTGTATTTATCAAGATCTCATAACCAGTAAACAAACAGGAAGAGAGTGAGGGCGGGGTTGAGGTTGTTGCTATGGGTGATGTCATGATGTCATCATGCTTATTAACTAAGTGAACAGTGATTTGTTGATGGAAGAGCGGTCACTCATATGTGTATTGCAGAGAGCAATATTATGTAATGATGTAAATACATACAAGTAAGATGTTGCCATGTTCTAATAAAGGTGTAAAATAAAAATGTTGCCATATTGAAATAAAGATGTTCAAAT
>NC_079435.1:61909597-61912097 GCF_903798145.1 Danio aesculapii | reverse complement strand
TTAATTCATCTTGTCTATATCTATCGACATATTGCCCGACTTTGGTCGATTGAATCTATTACCTGTTCTCAGGTAACGTGTTTTGGCTGAGCGCAAAGATAAATGAATATATTAATTTCTGTAACAGTGTACACTGATTCTGCTTATTTGACTGATTGCTTGTCTTTAATTTCCTATAATGTATAAACTTATTGTACATTATGCTTTAAAAGGCACATAGTTTACCTCTTTTTTCTGATGTAATATTAATATTCTGGTTGTTCTGAGTGTGCCAGTTTAGCGTCAGTTTAAAACACAATTCAGATTGTTTTATTATAATGTGTTAAAAAGTGTCATGTTGGGGGCGTGTCCACAGCTCGCTGATTTATGGGTGTGTTGCTTCACATGTAAATTAGTTTCGGCTTCCCGCCAACGTAACAAGTGGGTGGGGCCATGAGCTCACCCGCTCTGCGTTTGTTACAGAGTCTGACAGGCAGACGGAGAAGGAGAGAGATGATCACCATTCAGTCGTACATGTACGACTCTGACACAGACCAAGCAGAGAGTACAACATCATATGTGTCTGTACAGTTTTACAGCCAACTGTGTGCTAGTTTCAAGTGCCGAGCTTGTACACAGAAACTAATAACCACGCACACTGAATTAACTTTGACTGAGGCACCGGATGCGCCGCTCGAAGCCGCGACACGGCACACCAGACACTCTCTGTGGTGCGGCAGAAACATGAAGTGTCCCGAATCGTCGCGCCACGCAGTTTTGAATTCTAAGCATAGGTTTCTACAGCGGTCCGCGGCGCCCAGCCGTCGACTTGAGTGTACCCTGATAGAAACCGATGTTTAGCATTGTAAAACGCATGCTAGTTAAGATCACAGGGAGCTTCTGGGATCACGAGAAATGCAAACGGCTGAAGTATAAGGTAGACTCAATGAGAAGCACACATGTTTGCAAACCTACCTAAAGATACAACCAATAATTCCGATAAGAGCGATAATGTGGAGAATATTGATCTTGTGTTGAGCCCAATGAGCCTTGCATCTAAAAATAGAGCTAGCGTGTTCCTTTAGTGATATCGCTTTGACTCACGCTGAAAATGGCGGACGTGAATCAACAAACTGAGGATATGATGACGCACCCGTCAATCAATATTGGTGGGCGGGGGGACCGCTCTCCTACGTCAGGTAGCGGTTGATTTGAAAACCGCTTCAATTGGTCCACCGTTTTTATGTTGTTAAATTGAAAAAAAAGCACTGGGTGTGTTTACATCACCCCAATATGACAGTCTATACACCACACATGCACATATGTCTGTCTAAACAGCTTGAAAAGTGAATTTTTTTTTACCATAGGTGCCCTTTAATAATGGCCATTATTGATTATTAAAACTGATATTAAGCAAAAGAGAGGGTATGTTAGTATTTTTCAATGAGATTTTTAGCCCATCATTAATTCTGTTTATTTACTTGAGTAAATGTGTGTAAATCTATATTTATTCAGTTTCTGAATTACAGTAATATTACAGCAATATTATTGACTAATATGAAAATGTGCATCTGATTTATGTACAGTGCAGTTTGTACAGTAATATTTTAGTAGAGATATTATTTGAGAGACTTGTTTTGTTTACCAAATAACGTGAATCTAATTGGATTTGCATTTTAAACATTAAATAAAAGTTAAAAAGAGATGTTAAGGTTTTAGTTATGATACTGCCAAAATAATTCAGCAGAAATCCGCAGATTTTTAGCAAAATTCTCCACAGAAATAGCAAAAAACATCAGCAGATTGCGTCTGGCCCTAGTTGTAGGCTCTGTTTTGTTATAAATATGCATACAGTAAAGATGACGCTCATATAAATATGCAGCTACACGACGCCTCAACATTTTTAATTGTCTGTTAAGTGGCTAACATCAAAATGAAAATAGGCAGTTCCTCATATCATGTATTTTATTGTTAGGAAAGTGAAAGAGCATAGCCGGGCTGATGTGAATGAGGTTATAAACTACACTGTTCCCTTTGAAGATTTACTCGACGTGTCCTTGAGAGTTTGTTTTCCATATCAAACTTGCAAAGTCTGAACCTATAAGGAGAGGATGCAGGACTGAACTGTGTGTAGGCTACTTAATATTGAGGGAAAAGCCCCAATCTGATGAATCGGTGAATGTCTGCAGCCACGTCTCCGCATTCAGATGTCTCTGTTTTCCCTCATCCACACTGACACAGAGCAGCAGTGGTTTAAAACGAAAACGGCCTCTTCAGCGTTTCCAAAAAGCTCTATTTTTCGGTGCTCAAAAACTCTGGCGTAGCGCGTAACCCTAGCAAATCGTAGGCGTAGTACTTTCAAGAGTTCACACTTAGCTGATGATTGATTATTAAGGTTGTTTGGCATGCTGTCCCAGGAGAGAGCCCTGAGCTCATAAGATCCTCGTGCCTGGGGCTCCCTCCCGTTACAAGGCGAGAGGGGAGTTTGAGCTCAGGTAGATCTGGAGAACTCCCCTGCTGT
>NC_079435.1:61869597-61904597 GCF_903798145.1 Danio aesculapii | reverse complement strand
CACAGCTGGGGCGACATGGCGGACCACAACGCACCACTCCAGAGCTGCTCTATCATTAACACACACACGCAACACACACACATCTGTCTCTTCACTGCTGCTGTTAGCTTTTATTTCTGCCTCAATTCAGAGAAGACTCACAGTGTACAGTACAGCAGACTCCCACGTACTGTACAGACGGAACGCATGGAGCCTTTTCACATCTGCGGGTCTCTCAGAAGCAGAAGTGCTCATAGTTGAGTAAACTCAGAGCGCAGTGAATGGGAGAGCACAACAAATCATTATTCTACAATCCGATTAGCTGGAATAACGACAGAGAAACTCCAGGATAGTCTTATCAAGACTTTCAGAAAGAGAAAAACAATAGTGTGAGACTGATAACGGCAGCCAGAAGAGAGAATAATGTCAGATTTAAGGCTGATTTATACTTCTGCATCATGTGATCGGCGTGACCCACTGTGCCTGCCTTGCGTATAGTCAACCTGATATCACGAGAAAACGTCAGTATTTTACGTTTTGTCAGTTTAGTGGCTAATTCGTAATTCAGTCGTACAAAAATGTATGATTAAAAAAAAAGAGGCGTGGCACCCAGCCCCACCCCTAAACCCAACTGTCGTTGGGTGATGAGCAAATCGTACTAATTTGTACGAATTCATACGAATTAGCCACTAAAATGTTAAAAAATGCAGTGAGATTGCGTTGGTGTAGTCGTGTATTTATACTTCTGCATGCTGTTTGTGTTGCTCTGCAATAACACTTCTGAAATGCTAGCTGGCAGTAGGCTTTTATGTGTCGAGTTTCTTCCCAGGTGTTTTGTTTTTTCTGAACAATATAAGTAGATAAAACTCGCTCATTCTGAGATGGGAAACGGTGGACGTGCAACAACTTTAATCATAAGGTAAATACAAAACAAAAGCTTCCATAGCAGCAGGGTGGATCACTGTAACTGGCCTTCCCAAAAAGACAGTCAGACAGTTGCAGCTCATCCAGAACGCTGCGGCCAGAATTCTGACCAGAACCAGGAAATCAGAGCACATCACACCTGTCCTCAGGTCTTTACACTGGCTCCCAGTTACATTCAGAATAGATTTTAAAGTATTATTGCTGGTATATTAATCACTCAATGGCCTAGGAGCTCAATTCATTACAGATATGCTCACTGAATACAAACCCAACAGATCACTCAGATCTTTAGGATCATGTAAACTAGAAACGCCAAGAGTTCAGTCAAAGCAGGGTGAATCGGCTACTAACAGCGCCCCCTGCTGCTGGAATCAGCTTCCAGAAATGATCAGATGTGCTCCAACATTAGGCACATTCACATCAAGACTGAACACACATCTGTTTAGCTGTGCCTTTACTGAATGAGCACTGTGCTACGTCCAACAGATCTCACTCTTATGTTTTTCTCTTCTTTTTAATTCTTTTATAACACATTTTATCTGTTTTTATGCTTATTTATTTTATTTTTTTTACCATTTTTATTATTTGTTTTTATTTCTCTTATATTTGTTTCTTTTATTCCTGTTTATGTAAAGCACTTTGAATTTCCACTGTGTATGAAATGTGCTATATAAATAACCTTGCCTTGCCATATGGAGCTCCTTCACAGGGCTCGACACTTGTAAACACTCGCTCAATCGAGCTCACGGCTATCAGCACCGCCCACACTCTGCACCAATGCCAAGCTGACCAATCACAGAGCTTGCGAGGTGTGCGTTGGCCACTGCGAGGGATATGCGACCGCGCAAAAGCTGCGCCGGACCATATGCACGCGCTTGACAAATCTTATTTTGACACACAATTAGTGTAAATCCTTTGAAAGTTTTCAAAAACTCTATCATATACAGGGAAAACGTACTATCTTTTGGTTATGTTGGTGCTGTTTTTGCTCCATTGACCTCCATTATAATCATATTTTTGATTGCATGACAGCATTTAATCATGCATTCTTGATTGTTGCTGGTTTTCCCTGTTGGTAAGAGGTTAAATGTGTCATCTATACTGTTAATCATCAGTTACAGTGCAAAAAACTTAATAGCTGGCTTTTATATGGAGTATAATGTGTGTGTGTGTGTGTCTGTGTGTGTCTGTGTGTGTCTGTGTGTGTGTGTGTGTGCATGACAGAGAAAGATCTTTGCGCACTTATCACAAATAATATGTCTGACAAACTAATATGTCTAAGAAAATCAAAATAAGCCCCTCAGAACGCAGTAAACACAGTAAGTATATTTCTGCACACACACACACACACACACACACACACACATCCGCTATTTTCCTCCACTGAACTCCATTTCAAGAGTTCACAATTAGCTCACGATTTATACATAGCTTGTTTGGCGTGCTGTCCCGGGGGAGAGCCCTGAGCTCAAGGGATCCTCAAGCCCAGGGCTCCCCCCCCCCTTTCGCAGGGCGAAGGGAGATTGGTCTCAAACTTCCCTGCTGCTGAGGCCAAGATGAACTTCCTGCGAGTAAGACATTAGAAAAAAGATTTAGGCTTATTTTATCTATAATATGGAGCATGTTTGGATGGTGGGAGGAAACTGGGGAACCCGGGGGAAACCCACACGAACACGGGGAGATCATGCAAACTCACAAATACCAGATGCCTCAGCGAGAACCCGACGCCTTTGGTATTCTTGCTGTGAGGCAACAGTGCTAGTCACTGAGCCACCGTGCCGCCCATTCTGGATAAAGGTGGAAGAAGGGGAGGAGGAGGAGTTCTTCCAGATGAAGATAGTTGTAGAAAGGAAATGAGGATATATTTAGTGACTTGGCATCCTTTGATTGGAGGATCATTATTAGCCAATGTGGACCAGCTGGGTCAATCATGAGCACATGCTCCTCTGGAAATTAGTGTAATATTAAACTTAACTACACTTAAATGCCAGAAACGTTTTTTGCAAAGGGTTAATGCTGGCAACAGATGATCAACAGTAAAAATTACACCTCTTCCCAACAGGAAAAACCAGCAGCATGATGCATGATTATATGCTGTCATGGCTCTGAAATAAAAAATGACATTATAATGGAAGTCAATGGGGCAAAAACAGCACCAACATAACCAAAGGGGAGTCCATTTGAACAGTACACAAGGGTTAAAGTGACAGAATGAGAAAAATGTCATTATTTTTCTGGACTGCTATTATTCCTGCCGTAATTAAAAGAAAACTCATATCTCTCTCACAAAACTCTTAAAACTCACAGATGGAAAGCAGACTCTTATATACTGTATATAAAGAAAAATAACAGACCGAAACACTCAAATATACTGTACAGACCGAAAATAGACCCGCATGTTATTATACAGAATTATACAGAAGGCAAGAGTTTAAAGTGACAGAATGTGAAAATGTCATTTTTATTCAATGCACTGAAACTTTCTTCAAATTAATAATGCAAAATATTACTTGATAAAATATGTGGCTGCTTCATCAAACAAGCTCTCGCATTTTCTAACACTTTTCCATGACTTTTAAAAAATAAATAAGTAATAAGTAAATAAATCTATAGAGATGTGTTTAAAAATCCTGCAATTTCTAAAGATTTTTTATCAAGTAAGAGTAAATCAATCAAATGTAAAAGTATTCAGATTTTGGTTTTAAATAAATGTTGTTTCTTATGTTTTTCTAGTTCAAAAATAAAAGGGTTTCATATACAGTTGAAGTCAGAATTATTAGCCCCCCTCATTTGTGTTTAACGGAGAGCAGATTTCTTCAACACATTTCTAATCATAATAGTGTTAATAACTCATCTCTAATAACTGATTTATTTTCTCTTTGTCATGATGACAGTAAATAATATTAGACTAGATATTCTTCAAGACACTTCTATACAGCTTAAAGTGACATTGAAAGGCTTAACCAGGGTAATTAGGTTAACTAGACAGGTTAGGGTAATTAGGCAAGTTATTGTATAATGATAGTTTGTTCTGCAGACTATCAAAAAAACATAGCTTAAAGGGGCTAATAATATTGACCTTAAAATAGTTCTTAAATTAAAAACTGCTTTTATTCTAGCCGAAATAAAACAAATAAGACTTTCTGCAGAAGAAAAAATATTATCAGACATACTGATTCATTACACTGTGGCGACCGTTGATGAATAAAGGGACTAAGCTGATAAAAAAATAAATGAGAAAAACAACCAACAAACAAAAAACAATTCACACCACACTGACGTCATGTCCTCATGTATAAATATTCAGATGTCTGATTTCCATAGTGTGTCCTTGACAGTTTAAGCAGCTGTTTAATAAAGATATCCACTATAAAGAGTGTTTACTAATGAAGGCTTTCATGATTATATCCAGAGATGAAACTCAGACTTCTTGTGTTAAACTGACTGAACTTCTCAGACGGCGGAGGGTTCGGGTCATCTTTATAACTCCATAACAAGCTCTTTCTTTCAACGTCTGCGAGGGAGAACGCTCCTCAGAAGATCATAAATGTGCTCCTCTGCTGGCCGTCATTAGCCTGAAGCAGATCCACATGAAGATCTGTTTGTGTACATGCAAGATCAGAAGCACAGAACTGCAAATGAAGGAGCATCAGTTATGGAAAACTCGCCTTTAATATATGAGTGATGGCCGGCTCAGTGGTTAGCACTGTCGCCTCACAGCAAGAAGGTCGCTGGTTCGAGTCCCGACAGGATCAGATGGTGTTTCTGTGTGGAGTTTGCATGTTCTCCCTGTGTTGTTGTGGGTTTCCTCAGGGTGCTCTGGCTTAAATGTTTGTGTGTGTGTCAGTAATGTGTCTTGTGATTGTTTGCTGGAGGCTCTGACAGTAAATGAGTCTCATAAAGCTTCATTTAGTCCACAAGCAAACGTTTAGTCCAGCGATGCGTTTACTGCAGGCTTTTCATAGCTGTCAATTAGAGCGTCCGGCAGGTGAGATAACACTGGACAACTGCACACTCATTATGCTCAATTCAGTTATTCCCATCAAATCAAATCCTGCAGCGCTTTTACAGCGAATAATGAGGTGACGCCTCGGGCTGAGCTGATCTGAGACCAGAGACACTGTTAATGACTGAAGAATCAGCATATGAGTGAGTTATGAAGATCATATTTCTGCAGATCATCATGAAAACTGCAGATCTGGCATGAGCATCACTGATCTGAGAGCAGCAAACACTGTGAATGGAGATTAAGAGGATAAATGCAGGATTCTGTACACTAGACGACAGGCCTAACTCATTCAAGTTTCTTTGCTAGGTCACGTTTGCTTTGTTTTTAAAGTAACTTCATTTACAAATCCACAGCAAAAAATAAATTAATAAATAAATTAATAAATTATGTATTTTTACGTATATAAAATGGCGTCACGGTGGTGCAGTGGGCAGCACGGTTGCCTCAAAGCAAGGAGGTCGCTGGTTCGAGTGATGGGTGGCATGGTGGCTCAGTGGTTAGCATTGAGGCCTCACAGCAAGAAGGTTATAAATGAATGAAAATAAATAAATGAATAAATAAATATATACATATTAATATATATTAACTATATATATATATATATAAATATATACATATACATACATACATATATATATATATATATATATATATATATATATATATATATATATATATATATATATATATATATATATATATATATATATATATATATATATATAGTTAATATATAAACAAAACAAACAATAAAATGGATAAATAAATAAATAAATAAATTAATTAATTAATTAATTAATTAATTGAAAACAACAACAAAATAAATAACTAATAAATATTTTGGCCTAAATATGCATTTATTTATTTCATAATTCTTTTAAATATTTTTATATTATATATATAAAATAGAAATAATAAAAACTATAAATATTGTATAATATGCACCAAAAATAAATAAACAAATAAATGAATTAATTATGTATTTTTACGTATATAAAACGATTGCCTCACAGCAAGAAGGTCACTGGTTCGAGTGATGGGTGGCACGGTGGCTCAGTGGTTAGCACTGTGGTCTCACAGCAAGGTCACATAAATGAATGAAAATAAATTAATGAATAAATAAATAAATTATGTATAGTTATATATATATATATATATATATATATATATATATATATATATATTATATATATATATATATATATATATATATATATATATATATATATATTAGTTAATATATAAACAAAACAAACAATAAAATGGACAAATAAATAAATAAATAAATAAATAAATAAATAAATAAATAAATAAATAAATAAATAAATAAATTGAAAACAACAACAAAATAAATAATTAATAAATATTTTGGCCTAAATATGCTTTTATTTATTTCATAATTATTTTAAATATTTTTATATTGTTTATATAAAATAGAAATAATAAAAACTATAAATATTGCATAATATGCAATAAAAATAAATAAATATTTTTGCTTTGTATTTAATTAAATGCTATTAAGATCTGTTTTTATTCACTTACTCACTGTAAGTAAAAATAAAATAAAATTCAATTGTAAACTGTTATTTGTAATTAATTGTAAGCTACAAAAAAAGTAAGCTATTATTGAAATGCAAAATAAAATTAAATAAAAATTTAAAAAAATTTAAAATATTCATAAAAAGCTAAAGGCCATGATAAACTCCAACATGAGAATGTGTTTTAGCTGTGTGTGTGTGTGTGTGTGTGTGTGTGTGTGTGTTCTACTCGTATTTGCAGACTGAAGGTCAGCTGAAGATCAAGCGTGTTGCTCGAGTCTCTCACACCAGTACATGTTAAATGGATTACTGTGTGCTTAATTAACATTAATAATTCTTTTGTCCACAGGCGTCCGCGCTCATTTGTGCTGCGCTTCAGGGACGAGCTGATTACAAATGTGACTGTTTCATAATAAGCCTGAAGCACAAACACAGAAATAACCCAGCGCATGTTAACAAGATTAATAACACACACCTTTCCAAACACACGTCATGAGGCCACTGAAAGACACTCACACACACACACACACACACGCTCATTCATAACCACAGGAATTACCCCTGAAACAATCAAAAGAAGCAAAAATAAATAAATAAATAAATAATTTAGTTAAAATTTTGTAGGTTGTAATTTTTTTTTTTTTTGCAATATTTAGCTTGAATTTAATTGTTTTATCTTTAAATTTCTCAATATGTTTGGTGACTAAAGTATTATTTTAATAAATATATATGTTTAGGAAATCTTCATTCATTCATTCATTTTCTTTTCGGCTTAGTCCCTTTATTAATCTAGGGTCGCCACAGCGGAATGAACCGCCAACTATTCCAGCACATGTTTTACGCAGCGGATGCCCTTCCAGCTGCAACCCATCTCTGGGAAACATCCATACACACTCATTCACACTTATACACTACGGACAATTTAGCCTTCCCAATTCACCTGTACCGCATGTCTGTGCACTGTACGTACACTGTATGTGCACTTATACAGCATGCACAAAAATACACATTTGAAATGGTTTAATTTGTGTTTGCAAAACTGTTGTAACAAAAATCTTCTTGTGTATTAATTCAGCATTTAATAGACACTAATGACAAAAGTTTTAAACATAAGAACGAATAATATTTTAAACATGAAAAACAATTACTTTAAATCAAAATAATACTTTAAGACCATTTATTTACAGTTGAAGTCAGAATTATTAGACCCCCTTGATTATTTTTCCCCATTTTCTGTGTAACAGAGAGCAGATTTCTTCAACACATTTCTAATCATAATAGTTTTAATAACTCATCTCTAATAACTGATTTATTTTCTCTTTGTCATGATGACAGTAAATAATATTAGACTAGATATTCTTCAAGACACTTCTATACAGCTTAAAGTGACATTTAAAGGCTTAACTAGGTTAATTAGGTTAACTAGGCAGGTTAGGGGAATTAGGCAAGTTATTGTATAACAGTGGTTTGTTCTGTAGACTATCGAAAAAATATATAGTTTAAAGGGGCTAATAATATTGACCTTAAAATGGTTCCAAAAAAATTTTAAACTGCTTTTATTCTAGCCGAAATAAAACAAATAAGACTTTCTGCAGAAGAAAAAATATAATCAGACATGCTGTGAAAATTTCCTGAATCTGTTAAACATCATTTGGGAAATATAAAAAGAAAAAAAAAGAAAAAAAAAGAAAAATAAATCAAAGTGGGGCTAATAATTCTGACTTCAATTATATATTTGCCCAAATACCAGATGATGATACCGTGAGGTTAAATAGGTCATAATTTCAATTTATTCATCGAAATAAAAATTAAATGACCAGCAAATGACCAATTACCAGTGTAATTTTAGTTCTCTTCGGCGTTATCTGGAGAAGATGTCTCAAAACATGTTTACGCAGTCTTCGACGCCTGAAGGTTAAAAAAAAACAACAACAAAAGACGGCACAGTATTGGGATCGGATCTGTATCGGTCCATACTCAGAGTTTTGGTATCGGACCAAAAAAAAAATGGTATCATCCCTAGGAATCCCTAGGAATTACCCATGTCTATTTTGACCATATTTGGAATGGTCATGAATATTAATGAGCTCTGCTGCATGCTCCTCAGTTTGTGTCAGTGCCTGCTCTACTACTACACACACACACACACACACACGTTCAATTATATCCAGAGGAATTATTTCTAAAACAAAAAGTTCCATTTTGACCGTATTTGGAATTGTCATGAATATTAATATTAATCAGTCATGTCAGTCCCTGCTCTCTAGTACACACACACACACACACACACACACTTGTTCATAAATACAGGAATTACCTCTAAAACAAAACGTTCAGTCTTGTGCGTCCGCCACCTTTGTAGTTTTTAGCCACTTCCACCTGTGTTTGTAGTTCAAATCAAATTTCTTATCTAATACACAGAGTATTGTGGGTAATATTAACCATTATAGTTAGGTCAGATCTGTACATCTCTAATAGAAATTCAACATTTATAGTGGATCAAAACCTTTCATCAAAGTTGTTATTGATCTACTCCCATTCTAGACATATAGGACAAATCTGGAAAATATTTTTGATCCACTTCAAATGTTGACTACTGTAGACCATCCGGCTAACTTTGAAAACTCAATTTGTACAATTTGGCATGCAAAAGTTATTTATTTAATTTCTTTCAAACACTATTTAGGACATACAGTAGAGTAGATGATTCAAGACTCAGCAAAGGCCTTCTTTAAAGTGAACATGACTGCATTAAATGAAGACGAGGTGCTTCAGTAACTCAGAATCTATTAGCATTACAGTGGAGCTTGCTGGATTTGAGGACTGATCTCTCTGAAGACGGCGATGACATTATCAGATCCCCGTGGCATGAATTATGGGATTAATGACAGTGTTGGGCCGCAGTGAAGGGCTGTGTGTCTCTAGTGGAGCAGTGTGTACTGGGCCGTGTCTGAATCTGCACCCGCTGCTGCTCTGAACTTCACTGAAGCTGAAAACTCTGAGCTGGTGGACGCTCACGGCAATGTCACACACACACTTTCGCACACATGTAGTAGTATTATTACTATTTGATTATATCATGTTTAATATGACAAACATGATGTAATAAAATAACAGCAACAATAAGAATCTGCGTATAGCCTTATAGTTTAATATAAGAGATTGCTTCAAAGTTTTGATTTTGAGAAAGGTTTTAAATCTACTTTTTTTACCTGTCTTTTTTATCTTGTTATAGCTATATATGAAAGCTATTTGTATACAAATACATTTTTCATCGATTTAAACTAAACGAAAACATGTTTACATTTTTAATGCCAATGCCCTAGTACAGTAAATTGGGTCATAATGCTCTAGTACAGTAAATTGGGTCATAATGCTCTAGTACAGTAAATTGGGTCATAATGCTCTAGTATAGTAATTGGTCCTAATGCCCTAGTATAGTATATTGGATGCCAATGCCCTAGTACAGTAAATTGGGTCATAATGCCCTAGTACAGTAAATTGGGTCATAATGCCCTAGTACAGTAAATTGGGTCATAATGCTCTAGTACAGTAAATTGGGTCATAATGCTCTAGTATAGTAATTGGTCCTAATGCTCTAGTATAGTATATTGGATGCCAATGCCCTAGTACAGTAAATTGGGTCATAATGCCCTAGTACAGTAAATTGGGTCATAATGCCCTAGTACAGTAAATTGGGTCATAATGCTCTAGTACAGTAAATTGGGTCCTAATGCTCTAGTATAGTATATTGGATGCCAATGCCCCAGTACAGTAAATTGGGTCATAATGCCCTAGTACAGTAAATTGGGTCATAATGCTCTAGTATAGTAATTGGTCCTAATGCCCTAGTATAGTATATTGGATGCCAATGCCCTAGTATAGTAAATTTGGTCCCAATGCCCCAGTATAGTAATTGGTCTTAATGCCCCAGTATAGTATATTGGATGCCAATGCCCTAGTATAGTAAATTGGGTCATAATGCCCCAATATAGTAATTGGTCCTAATGCCCCAGCATAGTTTATTGGATGCCAATGCCCTAGTATAGTAAATTTGGTCCTAATGCCCCAGTATAATATATTGGATGCCAATGCCCTAGTATAGTAAATTTGGTCCTAATGCCCCAGTATAGTAATTGGTCTTAATGCCCCAGTATAGTATATTGGATGCCAATGCCCTAGTATAGTAAATTGGGTCATACTGCCCCAATATAGTAATTGGTCCTAATGCCCCAGCATAGTTTATTGGATGCCAATGCCCTAGTATAGTAAATTTGGTCCTAATGCCCCAGCATTATGATGGGTTTTAATGCCTCAGTATAGTATATTGGACCCTAATGCCCCAGTATAATATCCCAGTAAAGTGAAGGGTCCTTATGCCCCAATACTGTATGTTGGGTCACACTGCCCCTGTACAGTCTGTTGGGCCCTAATCCACAAATACAGTACTGGGTCCTAATGCTCCAGTACAGCAAAGGATCCTAATGCCCCAGTATAGTAAAGTCAGCTATAATGCTCCAGTACAGCAAAGGATCCTAATGCCCCAGTATAGTAAAGTCAGCTATAATGCTCCAGTACAGCAAAGGATCCTAATGCCCCAGTATAGTAAAGTCAGCTATAATGCTCCAGTATAGCAAAGGGTCCTAATACCCCAGTATAGTAAAGTCAGCCATAATGCTCCAGCATAGTAAAGTGGGCCCTAATGCTCCAGTATAGCAAAGTGTCCTAATGCCCCAGTAAAGTGATGGGTTTAAATATCCCATTATAGTAAATTGGTTCCTAATGCCCCAGTGTGGTGATTGGTCCTAATACCCCAGTATAGTAAAGTTGGTCCTAATGCTCCAGTATAGCAAAGGGTCCTAAAGCCCCACTATAGTGATGGGTTCTAATGCCCCAGTATAGTAAATTGGTACCTAATGCCCCAGTATAGTGATTGGTCCTAATACCCGTGTACAGTGAAGTTGGCCCTAATGCCCCTGTATAGTGATTGGTCCTAATACCCGTGTACAGTGAAGTTGGCCCTAATGCCCCTGTATAGTGATTGGTCCTAATACCCGTGTACAGTGAAGTTGGCCCTAATGCCCCTGTATATTAAGTCGGCCCTAATGTCCCAGTATAGTAAAGTTGGCCCTAATGCCCCAGTGTAGTAAAGTGGGTCCATCAGCCCTTACCCACCATGGCCTCCCAATCATCCCCATACTTTAAATTTCCTATATTTTTGTCTTCCTCCATCTGCACAGTAGGTAGATGCTGCACAATAACAGGGGTGAGGAGAGACCCCCCTCAAACAAATGTAAAGTGCGTTGGGTGTATGACAATACACAATAATGCGCTAGATAAATGCACATTACTACTTACAATCTGTACAGTATTTCAAGTAACTGATCTCATGATAATGAATATTTCTGCAGTTGTGGGCTGGTCAGTTCTCCTCTATGTGCTGAATCTGATTATGTGTGTGTCCCGAACTGAACGCTGGTCTCCTCATTACTGCTGGTGGGTCAGGAGGGTCGAGCTCTGCCACACACACTGACCTTTATCAGCTCAAATTAGCCTTTGTGTCTGCGTTCAAGAGCGAGTGGCTGGTTTCAGTGGGTGAATGAGGTCTGTGCTGGCGCTGGTCCAGTCGGATTCTGCTCCTGCCAGACCATCAGCTCTGCTGATTCTCATTCAGAGCTCAGAAAACACAGCTTTCTGCCAGAGATCTGAGCAAAATGGCATCAGTGAGCTCACGTATGCTGAGGATGACTGTAGCACACGTATGATCTACAGCTTATTTGATATATTATTGACAGTTTATTATAATTTAGCTTAGCTTAATATAATATTAGTTTTATTTGTATGTCAATCTCTCTCTCTCTCTCTCTCTCTCTCTCTCTCTCTCTCTCTCTCTCTCTTTTGTATGTTGTAGTTCTGTATTTATACCATGTATTTGTTGTGTATTGAGTGTGAGATGGGACTCGCATATCAGGAATGTGTGTTGTGTAGGCAGGCAGAAAGAAGAAATGCCCACATGTGTTTAGCATTTTTCCTTAACGCAAACACAACAGCAGTCTGGTAGAGATTGCGCTGCTTTTTTCGGGGTTAATTACTGTGATATCCCGATTGCAACAGAGAAATACTGTAGACTGTGCAGGGAGATATGTCTGTAGACTGTCGTTCAGCCTTATAACCTTAAAATGTCAGCAAAACCACCCGTTTTGTCATCACTTTAGACATTACGCTAGAGAATCATTCAAATACTAGCTCTACAGTGATGTTGGTAATTGAGCAGCGGTTTCTGCTGTTCTGACGTCAGCTGCAGATGGAATGAATGGAGGAAGAAAGTAGTTCCTAATCGGGTATATGTGGAAGTATGCTAAAGGACTTTTAACATGACAGTAACTTGGGTTAAACGTTTTCGATGAACTGTATACCATTCCAAAATTGTTGCGTTTAAGGTCTGTTTTCTTTAAAAATCAGCGATCTCCACTGGCTGAGTGATATCCGATATAAAGTGTGTCTCAGATTGTACAAGAAATTACATTTCCCCCCGCTATGTCTTTAAAATATGAACATTTATTTTACCCCAGTATATTCAATGGAGCTTCTGCGCTAGCCTGCCGATTCTGACAGGCGCGTGCAAGTAAACAGCTTTACACATCGTTTTACGCTTGAACAACTACATGAATGCCAAAGTCTGTTTAACTGATTGTATTTTATTTACATTACAACATCCATGCTGTAAAAGGAACATTGAAAAATTCACATTAACCATTCACCAGAAGTTTATCAGTGTGGAGAGAAACACTAGCTCGGCATATACCCTTATGCAAAAGGGTTTTTTGACTCTGTGTTTGATTTTCTTTTTTTATATACACGATTATGCCGTCGAACTGTTAATTAAACACGATAGCAAACTCATAGCAGTGTGATATGTCTGTATATCATCACTGGTGGGGACACTAAGGCACTCTGCCAGTGGCCTTGAGCCAACACACACATCCCACCAGTGCCAATATACAGCCATATTGCACTGCTACTCTATATTTATATTTAATTTTCCAATTTAATTTGCTTGGATATTTGTTTAAACACGTATATACAATAAATATGAAGTATTTTTTGTTATTCTGTTAAAGTACCTTTTTTTTTTTAGGTCAACCTCATGATAATACCATATTACAAGGCTGCACGATATTGGAAAGATCAAACAGTGCCATATTTTGTTAGTCTGTGATATATATTAAATATTAAATATTTTAATTTGGAAAGATCTTATAAATTTAGATTGACTGGAATGATTCTGTAGGCGTGCCCATCTGCATGAAATCGAATAAATTAACAAATTAAAAGCATAGTTAAATGCAATAAAGAAAAAGATAGAATTGAAATAAAGTGTGTTTATCGTGTCTAACAGTATCCAGGTACAGTAATTGAAAAATAAAGACAATCTAATAAAATTAATCGTTATTAACGTTGGTACAATAGCTCAAGAGCAAACCCCTATAAATAGTCAAACACGTCATACCTACGCTTTCTCTTGACTTCAGCGTCCCTCCACCACCCCAACTCCACCCTATTAAACCAGATAGCTATTTGAATCTGAAGGGGGAGCGTTTTGGAGCCGGGCTAGACACTGCGCTCGGACCCTATCTCTCTTTATCCTGATAAGGGGGATAACACGAGTTAGGGTGTCTTCCCGAGCTTCCCGAGTTCTCTCCCCGGACAGCACGCCAAATACGCATATTCTATTCAGTCAAATATCTGTGAGTGTGAACTCGTGAAAGAATATCACAACAGCGAACGTGTCAAGTATAAAAGCCTCATCCGTTTCATGAGGTGCGCACGCAGTCAGCGGAGGAGCACGATGCAGCGCCAGGCGAAAGTATAAATCAGGCTTAAGAAGATCTGAAGTGCTTTCTGCTGTTGTAAATGCATGTATAAACAATCAATAAGAAGTATTTTTGTTATACTGTTAAGGTAGATTTTTTGTAGCTAAGATCAACCTTGTGATAATATCGTATACATTTATAAAATCTTCAGCAATTAATCATATCGCCAAACTTTGATACCATCATAGGCCGACTGTACCCAGCAGTAAAAACACTGTCTAAGAAGATCAGATTCTGCTGTTGTAAAAGCAGAGATGAGCTGATTGTTCTGGCAGCAGAAGCTGGTGAACGTGATCGCATTACGCTCTGACACTGAGGTGCGGATGTGCAAACTGAAGGAATAAAAGCAGAACAGATAATCGGACAATAGCGCCTGCAATCCTGTAACAGGATTATCCAGCATGACGTCTTCAAACATCAGCCCTGGGCAAAGAAAGGGCTTCTGGGGCCAGACGCAAAAACACACACCGCTCGCTGCAAAACGTCAGATGAATTAGCCCAGAAACAATCTCTGAGTCCCGAATCCAACCAGAGATTTGAGGAAACAATGTTGTTTTCTAATCCAGAAGGGGAAAGGGAGTTTTTGTTGTGTGTGTGTATATATATCCGAGGAACATAATTCATTTGTGAGTGAGTGGACCGATCTGAATGTTCAATTTGTGCCACGACAAGCATTGGGAATTATAGTGCAAATGAACTCTGGGTTTAGTGAATCAGCTGAATGCTAATACGCCACTGAGGTGATGATGGATATACACTGCATTTCAACACAACAGCTGATCTGAGAACTGAGAACCGACACTTACCTGATAAGGAAGTTGGTGATGGACGACAGGTTGATGGAAATGTTGAGGAATCAGACACGTCGTGAGCAGAAACACACATGGAAACAAGCAGAAAGACACAACAAAACAATTAGTATTACAATCAATGCACAAAGTCTGTTTAATGAGGCACATTTCAGGTGGTTTATATAGTAAATAAACCATGAAGTCACATATTTAACAGATTCTGAAGCAAGCATGTGAGTCACTAGGTGGATCCCAAAGAGATCTGAGTGTGATTGTTTTGTAATACTCAAACTACTGTAATTGAGTAGTTTTTCTCAGCAATTGTAATTTACTAAGTAGTTTGATGTGTACTTTTACTTTCCCTTCAGTAGATTTTAGTGCAGTATTGGTACTTTTACTCCACTACTTTCCTTCACCCTGCAGTCACTACTTTATTTTCTCTTGTCTATGAGGATTGGAAAAATCTCATCATCCTGAACTACCTCAAAACATCTGTGATTTATAATTGCAGAAAACTGAAAATGTCCAAGAAGATGTCCAAAATTGTCACACGCAATGATCCAGAGACTGTTTAGATGGATGTCACTGATGAGAAGATTACAGATGTTTACTGTATGATGATCAAAATGGCCTTAAACACCCCGCAGGCACAAGACGTTAACATGACGTCAGATTGACATTGTACCCCAACGTTGTGGGGACGTTGCATTTCGTTTGGAAATGAAAATCGGATTGATGTCAGAACTCAACGTCAGGCCGACGTCAATGTCCAACCTAAAATCAACCAAATATCAACATCTAATGGTGTTACAGCTTGATGCTGTGTGGACGTTACCACTATGACGTCTATCAGATGTTGGATTTTGGTTACCATACCTGACGAATAAATGTCAGTATTTGTCGTCAATATGACGATGGTTTAAGATGTTGGCTCAACGTTGGATTTTGGTCACTTTCCAACTACCTAAAATCAACCAAATATCAACATCTAATGATGTTACAGCTTGATGTTGTGTTGACGTTAACACAGTGTCTATCAGACGTATTTTGGTTGCTATCCCTCACGAATAAATGTCAGTATTTGTCGTCAATATGACGTTGGTTTGAGATGTTGGCTCAACTTTGGATTTTGGTCACTTTCCAACACAACCTAAAATCAACCAAATATCAACGTCTAATGGTGTTATAGCTTGATGTTGTGTGTACGTTACCACTATGACATCTATCAGACGTTGTATTCTATTGCCATCCCTCACGAATTAATGTCAGCATTTGTCGTCAATATGACGTTGGTTTAAGATGTTGGCTCAACGTTGGATTTTGGTCACTTTCCAACAACCTAAAATCAACCAAATATCAACGTCAGATGGTGTTACAGCTTGATGTTGTGTGGACGTTACCAGTATGACGTCTATCAGATGTTGGATTTTGGTTGCCATACCTCACGAATAAATGTCAGTATTTGACGTCAATATGACATTGGTTTAAGATGTTGGCTCGACGTTGGATTTTGGTCACTTTCCAACAACCTAAAATCAACCAAATATCAACGTCTAATGATGTTACAGCTTGATGTTGTGTTGACGTTACCACAGTGTCTATCAGACGTTGTATTTTGTTGCCATCCCCCACGAATAAATGTCAGTATTTGTCGTCAATATGACGTTGGTTTAAGATGTTGGCATGATGTTGGATTTTGGTCACTTTCCAACAACCTAAAATCAACCAAATATCAATGTCTAATGATGTTACAGCTTGATATTGTGTGGATGTTACCATTATGACGTCTATCAGATGTTGAATTTTGGTTGCCATCCCCCACGAATAAATGTCAGTATTTGTCGTCAATATGACATTGGTTTAAGATGTTGGCATGATGTTGGATTTTGGTCACTTTCCAACAACCTAAAATCAACCAAATATCAACGTCTAATGATGTTACAGCTTGACGTTGTGTGAACATTACCACAATGACGTCTATCAGATGTTGGATTTTGGTTGCCATACCTGACTAATTAATGTCAGTATTTGACGTCAATATGACGTTGGTTTAAGACGTTGGCTCAACGTTAGATTTTGGTCACTTTCCAACACAACCTAAAATCAACCAAATATCAACGTCATTTGATGTCATTATTGGAAATTAAAATTATGTTGTCCTTAGACGCTGGCTAGACATTGAATTTTGGTCACCTGACATCACAACCTAAATCTAACCTAATATTAACGTCTCCTGACGTTGTGTGCCTGCTGGGCTATAGCTAAATGCCCTACAGAATGTTACGTTTACACACATCCACAAATTACATGTAAATGCACCGGCTTTTTACAGCATAATACTCACTACTCGAGTAGTTTTGAAAGCTCTACTTTTTACTCCATACTTTGAGTAATATTTACAACAGCTGCTTTTACTCTGCTTGCACTAAATTAAACAAATCTATGTTTTTTCAAGTGCAACCTTTTTCCCCATCTTTCTGAATAAAACACCAATTTTACTACATCCAATCAGCTCGCAGTACAAAAAACAAGCCACGCCCTGTTTTCTCATTTAATATTCCCTTTCTCTAGGAACTGCGTCACAATATGAAAATAAAAAGTGGTGACAGCTTCCAGTTCATGCAGACTGTAAACTCAGCACCTCAAACATATGCAACGTATCTATGAATGATGATGGTTAATTTATTGCTCTTTTAGCCGTGTTTCTCGGGCAGATTTAGTGTGATTAACCTATAGATCAGAGCATCTCTCCTGCTCCTTCTCACACACACCATCATCCCAAAACAAACCCAGATTTCACCAAACTATTATATCTGGTTTCTAACAGGATGGCTGTGTTAAATTCTGCTTTTTCCGCCCACCCTGCACTTCTTCATTACTCAACGCTGCGCATGCTAAACGTCTGCCCGTCGCCCGCCGTGGGAAAATGTCATCCGTGACAACCTGAGCAAACATCAAGAGGAGCTGAAATAGACCTGGGCTCTGACACACAGGCCTGGGAACAGCGTTTCATGTTTTAATGGGCTCTCTGTGCGCGCGTGTGTGTGTGTGTGTGTGTGGTGAACAGTGTCAGACGAACGCAGCATTTAGCCGTCGTCGTGCTTCAATGGACGGCGGTAATGAGTGAGAAATGACATTTGTGTGGCACAGTGGCATTTAGCTGGACTTATCGACATGTGTGACATTTGTATTTGCTCATTTGTCTCTCCTGCAACCGCTGACAGAGCCGAAAAAGGAGGAAAACTAAGCTTGACCCTGTTTTATTGTTGATATATTTTGACAGCAGTCCTGAGGGAATGAGCTTCTGATTTCTGTGGTTTTTTATTTTCAGAGCTCAGGAGACTTATTTGTTCCTAAAATGAATGTTTAAACTAAAATTAGGAGAAATAAAAATAGATAGGAATGAGTCAGTAGTCGTCATCCAGAGCAGAGAGCTGTGAAAGGAATATGAGGCAGCTCAGAGTAGTAGATTGTAGACATGTAGAGTCTCATCAAGTGCTAATAATATAACCAATACAACGTGTTTTACATTACTCAAGCATCTACAACTTTTTGTTTGTTGTTGTTTGAGCATTATAAACTCTAGATAAGGGCTGCACAATACACTCTCAGAAATAAAGGTGCAGGAGCTGTCACTGGGGCAGTACCCTTTCAAAAGATACATATTTGTACCCAAAGGGTCCACAGTGCTACCTCGAAGGTGCAAATCAGTGTCCAAATGTACCTAAAAAGTACCTTTGAGGTACCATTATGGACCCTTCAGGCAGGGGCGGACTGGCCGTCTGGCAATTCTGGCAAATGCCAGAAGGGCCGGAGCAGTTTTAAAATGTGGGCCGGTCAGGTTTTTTTAAAAAAAAATTTATATGTATTGTTTTTGCATGCTGGCAGCTTTTATCTCTTGCAAGATTTGAATATAATGCTGCTGTTGATGACAATAATAATAATAATAATAATAATAATAATGATTGATAATTATAATAATGATACATGTTAAGCATTTGGGCCAATCGGCGACGGCCGGCCGGTCTCGAGATGGGCCGACCCAATCAGAGGCTGTGGATTACGCTGATGTAATCAAAATCTGGCAAGATGGTCAAACAGTAAATGCAAAACAACGCAAGCTAACGTTAATGTCAAAATATGGACCGTAAAAAAGGAAAGGCGGTGCTGAAAAGGTCAGAGAGAGCAAGAAAAGGGCTCTAAAATCAGATGCTGCCAAATGCATAAAATTAACCGAAATATTCGCGAGAGGAGGTGTAAATGCATCGGAGGACAGTAGCGCGGTAGAGGAGGTAAGAAGGGAACAGAAAATAAAGCAGGTCACACATCGGATGCGCCGCAACACGGCGAGCACATGACAGTTGAGAGTATGGCACATCAGACGCGCATATTCACATGGCAGCTGCCGACTTGTGTACCTTAGAAACTTTTGTTTAGAAATTAAAATTCAGAAATGCATGGCGTTGCGCGGCGCGACGCTGTGCGTCGCCGAGCAGCGCTTCTGGTGTGTGACTGACCCCCTTAATTATACTAAAATATAAATAACAATTAATTTTAATGTCATTCACGCTACTTCTGACAGTTTTTGACAGTAACCTACACTGTGTTTAACAGTTAACTCAGCGTGGAACTCCCATACATTTTAAAATATCATTATAAGCAGATAACGTGGAATTTAGGGTATACACAGAACAGCTATAGCTATAGTACTGTAGGAATTTGTAGTCAACTCTAAATACATAGCTAGTCTTTAAAGTAAAACATTAAATACATGCATATGTCACAGTATGTAGGTGGAACATAGACTTCTTTTACAGGCAATATTGTAGTATATCTATGCAATAGTCAGACATTGGCTTGCTTATGTTCTTCCTTTCCTGACTCCTGTGTTCATCTATTCAAACTAGAATGTTTCTGGACCCAGTGGCAGTGCAGATAGCCTGACTGCTGCAGCAGAGTCAAGTGTCATGGAGGTAGGAATACAGCCGTAAGAGAAACACACCCTGACACAAATGCTGACAGTTTCTTAATACTGTGTACAGAAAACGGATATAGAAACCACAAACCAGTTAGGGGTTGTCAGTGGGGGCTAGTTCACCACAGATGTCTGGTCAGTCAGAGGCAACGAGCTGCAATCAATCCAGAATTCTTTATTCTTTTTCCACAAAGTTTCCAACAAGTACTGAGCATGCAAGTGGTAAACATCACTTCGGAGTATCCATGTAGGTTGGTGTGTGTGTGTGTGGTCCCGAAACAAATAAGAATAAACTGTCTGATTGCCAGAAACACTTCAAAATAAAGGCTCATGTAAGCCTTTTTAAGACTGTGGCTAATTAACGATAAATTAACCCCTATGATAGGAGTAGCCTGTGAATGTGTGTCACACACACACAAATGGAGATGCAGCACTAGCAACACTTCAGCATACTTTATATCAAAAAAAGCTATATATCATGAAGGATTAAAAATGTACAAATCTGCTAGTACACACAAATATTTCTGCTTTTTTGTTATATATTGTATTGCCTTTTGTGCTACTGTTATTACTTAAGTGTAATAAAGTTTTTTACAGACGCTAGGACACATTTCTCTATATAGGACACTTTTGCAAAACTCTTGACACAGTGAGCACAACAGAAGTCTACACTGTAAAAAATTTCCTTGTAAAAAAACGGTAATCTACTGGCAGCTGTGGTTGCCAGCATCATACTGTAAAAATACAGTGCCCTACCGTTTTTTAAATTAACAGTATGATACTGTTTTTGTTAGTAACGGTATTCTACTGTTGTGGAACTGTAAAAACACAGTACCCTGCCGTTTTAAATTAACAGCATAATACTGTTTTTGTTAGCAACAGTAATCTACTGTTGTGGAACTGTAAAAACACAGTGCCCTGCTGTTTTAAATTAACAGCATAATACTGTTTTGTTAGATACAGCATACCACTGTTATTGTAATGTAAAAATACAGTGCCCTACCTTTTTTACATTTTATCTACAGCATACTTCTGTTATTTAGAAGCATAAAGCTGTTAAATTACAAGCCATATTTTAACCATAATATTTCCAATTAAAATGCCATTATAGACTACCTTTTAATTTGCCTGTGGATTCAAAAAGAGAAATAAACCCAAGTTATATTTCACAATTTTATTTTCAAACAACACAAGATAAAATATGCATTATGTTTGTGAAAATATTTAGCCAAAGAACAGGCAAAAATTGTAAGTTCTCAAGAAATGTTGAGATCACATTCAGCATTGTACAACAAAAAGCAACTTACCGAATGTCTTAGAAAAAAATAGTAAATAGCCGCTTTGCAATTTAGTCTTGGATATAAAATAAAAAATATAAAGCCCCAAAATGAGCTTCAGCAAAAAAAAAAAATTTAAATTAAAAAAAAAAAAAAAAGGCCTCTGGTTTATATAACAATATTGCAAAAGTAGGGGGGGGGGGGTTGCCAGCTAGCTACATTTTAAATAAAGTCCCATCAAAAAAAGTCCATTAGTTTCTTTAAAAGATTTGAAACCTTGGGGTTTACGGTCATGGTCTTCTCTTGAACTGTCTTGCCAGTTTTTTTTTTTTTTTGATGTCACATTTCCCCTCGCAGCCTTCCCCTCGCAGGTTCCCTTCTCTGGATTTATCCCAGCACAGCATCTGAATAATAAGAATAAAAGACTTTCTGTGAACAAGGTTTTAAAACTGTATGATTTACAAAAATAAACAGACTATCTGCAAAAGAGTGATTTTTTTTGTTCTGAAAGAAATTTTTAGTGAAAAGCACATGCATTTTTGCAGCACTAAAGTAATTTTCTGTTCATTTTTCTGTTCAAGATCTGTTTCTTTTTTAAATCTGTTTAACAGGGCAAGGAAATGTTTACAGTATGTCTGATAATATTTTTTCTTCTGGAGAAAGTCTTATTTTATTTCGCCTAGAGTAAAAGTAATTTTACATTTTTTAAAAACCATTTTAAGGTCAAAATTATTAGCCCCTTTGAGCAATATTTTTTCAATAGTCTACTGAACAAACTAACTTTATACAATAACTTGCCTAATTACCCTAACCTGCCTAGTTAACCTTATTAACCTAGTTAAGCCTTTAAATGTCACTTTAAGCTGTATAGAAGTATCTTGAAGAATATCTAGTCTAATATTATGTGCTGTCATCATGACAAAGAGAAAATAAATCAGTTATTAGAAATGAGTTATTAAAACTATTATGTTTAGAAATGTGCTGAAGAAATTTTTTCCTAGTTTTTTCCTAGTTATATATATGTATAATTTTTCCCCAATTTCTGCTTAACAGAGAGAAGATTTGTTCAACATTTCTGAACATACTAGTTTTAATAACTAATTTGTAAAAACTAATAACTGATTTCTTTTATCTTTTCCGTGATGACAGCACATAATATTTGCCTAGATATTTTCTTAAGATACCAGTGTTCAGCTTAAAGTGACATATAAAGGCCTAACTAGGTTAATTAAAGTCATTGTTTAACGATGGTTTGTTCTGTAGACAATCGAAAAAATATATTGCTTAAGGGGGCTAATAATTTTGACCTTAAAATGTTTTTAAAAAATTAAAATCTACTTTTATTCTAGCTAAAATCACACAAACTTTCTCTAGAAGAAAAAACATTATCGGAAATTCTGTGAAAAATTCTTTGCTCTGTTAAACATCATTTTGTAAATATTGAAAAAATAAAAAAATTCAAGAAGGCTTCACCTGCGCGCACGCACACACACACACAAACACACACACACACACACACACACACACACACACACACACACACACACACACACACACAACATATATAGTATCAGGATAAATGAGCGCCCTCTTTAAAAAAAAAATTATTTTTATAAAATCCTCAGTGAATATAGACAATATATATTGGTGCATTTAAACAAAACTGTTTTATTTAACAGTTATATCTATTAGAGTAATAGTTTCTTCCTGTTTATTATTAAAGTTGTATTTATTTTTTTCATCAAAATATTCACTGGCGTGTACTAAGTTTTTTAGCTCAAATTTTGGCTTTGATACTGACTAATCCAATGTTTATGCACAAATATATAATTGTAAAACACTCTATTCAAAATATTAATTTGAAAGACAGATTTTTGAGAGGCAATGTTTAAAAAGGCTATTCTGCTCTAAAGGGGTGCATTTATTTGATCAAAAATAAAGTAAAAATGTTTAATTATAAAATGTTACTACACAATTTAAATAACTCAAATTTTTCACATTTGTATCTGTTCTTATTGAACATAGTTTCACATTTAATTTATTCCTGTGATGTATAGCTGAATTTTCATCATCATTACATTAGTCTTCAGTGTCACATAATCCTTCAGAAATAATTATTATATTATTGGTACAAAACCACTAATATTGATTCTTATAATTATCAGTGCTGAAAAAAGGCTTCATCGTATTTTGGAAACTGATACATTCTTTTACGATTCTTTGATTAAAAAAAAAAGTAAAACTAAAATTGTAATCTTTTTTGCATTATAATAAATGAATTTACTTTCATTCATACATTTTCTTTTCAGCTTAGTCCCTTTATTAATCTGGGGTCGCCACAGCGGAATGAACCGCCAACTTATCCAGCTTATGTCTTACGCAGCGGATGCCCTTCCAGCTACAACCCATCACTGGGAAACACCCATGCACTCTCATTCACACACATACACTACAGACAATTTTAGCTTACCCAATTCACCTGTACCGCATGTCTTTGGACTCGTGGGGGAAAGGGAAGTACCCGGAGGAAACTTTCTTGCGACCTTCTTGCGGTGAAGCGACAGAACTACCTACTGAGCCACTGCGTCGCCTAATTTACTTTCATGCTTGAACAATATATTTTGATGAATAAAAGTAAATAATTTTCAATGGTACTTTAAAATAGTATTGTATAATGTGTATTGACATGGTGGCACAGCAGGTAGTGCTGTCGCCTCACAGCAAGAAGGTTGCTGGTTCGAGCCTTGGCTGGGTCAGTTGACGTTACTGTGTGGAGTTTGCATGTTCTGCCCGTGTTCGCATGGGTTTCCTCCGGGTGCTCCGGTGTCCCCCACAAGTCTAAAGACATGCGGTACAGGTGAATTGTGTAGGCTAAATTGTCCGTAGTGTATGAGTGTGAATGACTGTATGGATGTTTCCCAGAGATGGGTTGCAGCTGGAAGGGCATCCGCTGCATAAAACGTGCTGGATAAATTGGCAGTTCATTCCGCTGTGGCAACCCTGGATTAATAAAGGGACTAAGCCGAAAAGAAAATGAATGAATAATGTGTATTGTATTGTTTCACATAGTGATGACAACAACAATAAATGTTTATTCTGAGCAGATGATTATATTAAGCATCAAAAGAATTATGTGACACTAAAGGCTATTTTTAATTATGATGATTAAAATTCAACTTTACAACACAAGAAATAATAACATTTTAAACTACATTCAATAAAATACCAGTAAATGATTTAATTCTAAAAGTTTATGACAAATTTATAATATTTCACTGACATTTCACTATATTACAGTTTTTGCTGTATTTGTCTTTGTTTTTATTACAGTATTGTTCAGCCTTTGTGAGCACAAGAAGCTTATTATACAAAAAATATATATATTAACTATATATTGCTAATTCCAAACTTTTCACTTGTAGTATATACACACAAACACACATGTGACAAGTTGGACATAATATTCTATTCCATGAAGTCCTCATGCTAAATTAAACAAAAAAATATGTAAGTGCAAACATATTACCTTTGAAGGAATTCCAGTGTGCATGCTGTTTCCTCCTGGTACTCCAGAAAAAAATGTGGCTGCACACCCTCACAGATTACTCTGCCTTCCATGCTGATCATCCATTGTTTCATCCACTGCCCCGGAGTAACATCTGGACCTTTAATAAAATCATTGATTAAAGTATTATTTAAGAAATATTCTGGAGATTAATTCTGTGATTTATCATTTATTTTGAAAGGCTTGGTGTAGAAAGAGCCATGATAAAATTATGCAATGATTTTCAATAATGCAATAACATTTTTCAAAATTAAAATAAATATTTAAATAACTATAATAACAACTACATGAAATCAGGTAATCTGAGATTCAAAGAAAATGAAAAGTGACAAAATGTCTTAAGCATGTGTTAAAAAATTGACAATAGTATGTCGATAGTAATACTAAAGGATAACTAGACTTCTAAAAAGCAAGTTTATTTCTTTCAAGTTTCAGATCAAAACAAATACACACAATTCAAATTAAATGAGACTTTGCTTTAATAAAATAAAATTGAATGAATCTATTTCCTCAAATACAAACCAGCAAAGTATATAGCGAGACAAATCAGATTTCTTCCTATCCTAATCACAAAATACTTACCATGCAGGATCAAACGAGGAGTCACAGGCAGGTTACCCATCTTTTCAAGATCAGCAGTGGTGGCAGACATCTATTGGTCAAAAATAAATTGTAAAGAAATTGTAATTGTAAAGAAAAGCTAAAGTGTAGCTCACAATGTGTTTTCTTTCCTATATCCTTTATGGTGCCTGTAGATGTAAGATTTTAAACCTGCATATTTTTTAAACGTCCTTTTACAGGTAGGAATGCAGCAACGAAAAAAACAATATTTGAAACATTTGTGTGTATTTTCATATGTTTCACATATGACACAACAGTACCACATGTTTCCCCACAACTCTGACAAAAATACATAATGTTATAACAAGATAGTTATCTAGTACTGCACGTTCACAGTACCTTGCTCGGTTACTCCTTACTCACATAAAGATTAAAAGCTCTGCAACTTTAGGTAACGTTACCAAGCATAAAATCTGACCGTAACTCTAGTCAATTTCTATATAAACTAACTAGAATAACATTAAAAATGACAACAGTCTCACTCAATCCTAAAATGTTATTTTTAGAAGCATCGGAGTTGCAAATAAAAAGGCGTATCTGTAATCAAATGGACCGAATGTACAAGTTACACATGTAGTCACATGAAGACAAAATTAGTCTGTACAATCTTCACTCAAAGTTCATGTAAAATCTAGGTTTAACATTCTTACCTGCGTGTGATCTGAAAATGAGTCCTTCAGCTATCATTAGCATGCTAAATTAGGCTAACGTTACCCCTTTCTCCTCTCAAGACATTCACATGGTCAGATCCTGCAATTAAATAAACAGATGCTTAGGTTATGTGTTGATAGGATGTTTATGGCATAATATTTAAATTTAATAAGTAATTTAAAGATAGTACGATCAAAGATAGAGCTTCTTACCTCGTCGAAAATATCCAAATTATCCAATTATCCTTCTTGTAAGTACCATGGAGTTGCAAACAGAGGCACGCAGTTCAAATCTGTCATAAATTGCAGGGCTATGTACCAGTTCAGGTAACCACAAATTATAACGTTCAATCTTTGCACTGTTGCTAAAAGTTCAGGTAAAATATCCATCCAGGCTACAGGAGTAATGTGAGGACTACCGAGTCCTTATGCTAAGCTATATCTTGCTTTTCAAATTCACACAGTCAAATCATTGTTGCAATTCTGTGTTGATTGAAAGTTTAAATGTGATTTTAAAAATCTAACAGTACTTTACAGGTAGTTAAGTCACATATGGAGCTGCAAACGTACCACATGTGGATAATCCAAAATGTCGTCGTGTGTGCTCAGAAAAAAATATGGTATAATACTGTTAAATTACAGTGCCCTTACTGTTGTTGCTCAACCACTCAAACTCAAGTGAGCAAGTCTTCCCATGATGCATTGTAAAAAACAGCAACTTGCCGCTTTTACATTAAAACGGTATTTTGCTGTTTATTTTCACTGTAAATTTACAGGAATTTTTTACAGTGTATGTGGGCTGAACTAGGGATCAATTCTCATTGTTTTGGCACAAAATGCATTTAATAATTACATCTCTCAAATTTCATCAATTCTTTTCTCACTCAGACACAACAACTGACAAAATTCTTTGGACATACAGGACATTTTGCACATGCTGCGTGCTGCGTGTCCATTTGTGTGTAAAGCTCTGTGTGTGTGTGTGTGTGTGTGTGTGTGTGTGCGTGAGACACATTCAAAGGTTACTTCTATCATATAATAGCAGACAAACATTTTTTTATTAAGTTTTTACTGTATGTATACATTTTTTATTAAGAGGATGTTTTTGTTCCAGTCACATACTTTTAAATGTTTTAATATCTATTACATTTGGCACTGCTTATATTATTTCACCATCTGTACACTAATATAATGTGTGGATGTGCGTGTCCATGGGTGGGGCTGTGTCGGTGTGGTAATGTGGGCTGGTGTGGCTACAGTGCCAGGGCTGAATTTTTGTCCCAGTCCGCCCCTGCCTTCAGGTACAAATATGTACCTTTTAAAAAGGTACTGCCCCAGTGACAGCTCCTGTACGTTTATTTCTGAGAGTGTATATCATTTCAGCATTAATATCGCAACGTGTGTGTCTAGTAGTCAAATCACAGGATATGCAATGTTAAATTGGGATTATAATTGATCAACAATTGAGAATACATTAAATTTGTAGAGTTATTGCTAAAGTATAACCATAACAGAGTGAAACTTTATTATTTGCATGTGTTTTAAATGCATTTCAAGAAAGTTTATAGCATTCAGCATAATAACCTACAACATTTGTAACCTTAATGATGAATAGTTTTACTGAATTATTAACACACTGAAGACTATACAGTTTTATTTGACGTTTTATTATTCCATTTCTGTTCCTGAATACTGACTGACTCTCTGGAAAACCATACAGCACTGTATATTCAACTTTTTTCTTTGCTCCATTGTAATTATTCCTGCTTGGCATTTGTTTATTATTTTTATACAGGATTCACACCCTTATAAAATCAAATATTTCCCCCCAAATAGAGCTATTCAAGCCATCTTGTGAAATAATATTCATATTGTAATGTCCAAAAATAGATTCCAAAAATCGTGCAGCCCTACTCTAGATGATGTCTAGTAAATCCCAAAGTGTCTTCTTTTCAAATATACATGAACTATAAATGTAGACCAAATTATTCAGCAACTGCTACTGTTTTAGTTTGAGAAGGTCGTTTTTGAGAATGTTCCTGTGGCGACCTCTGAAATAGAGACTAAGCTGAAGGAAAATATTAAATTTATGATTAGTATTTTAAAGTTTATGGCTGTTTGGATTATTATGATGTTATATAATCATTATATAATCAGTGGCATAAAAAAGATCTCAAAATGTCAATAATATTGTTTATCGCAACAATTTCTGTGACGATATCCTGTATCGCACAACAAAAACTCCTTATCATGACAGGCCTAGGCTATCTTCATCATATCTGAAGTATAAACTCGTGAGCCCTTGGATTTTAAGGCATATTTTTTCTAGGTTATTACAAGACCAATCTCATGTCTTTCTCAGAAATAAAGGTATAAAATCTATCACTGGTGGTGGTACCTTTTCAAAAAGTAGTTTTGTACTCTAAAGTGGATACCTTTAGGGTACATATTTGTAATGTTAAGGTTCAGTTTTGTACCTTTAAGGTACTCTGAGATACACATTTGTACATTTTAGGTATTAATACGTACCTCACATATCTCATGTATTCCATGAGATTCCTCTGTTTTTTCTGACCACAGTTTACATGTCGCGCGTCTGACATGGACGATTGTAATATCAAAGCCTCGTGGCCTAACTTAAAATAATGCGCACAGAAATGTCTGCCGGTTTGGTAAAGCCTGGAACCAGAGACATTCTGGCTGTGAGGCAACAGTGCTAAGCACTGGGCCACCGTGTCACCGATCTAGGAAGAAGGAGGAGTAGGGGTGGATGGGGGTATTCTTCAAAACGAAGATAGCGGTGGTACGTAACCCAGGGTGTTTGTAGTAGCTTAGGAGTCGTCTGATTGGTGCATTGAGAATTGGATAATGCGGATCCAGCCGCTAGCATTTATAAGCACGTGATCCTCTCGAAATTAGTTTATAAATAAACTTCACTAATTGATGCGAAACTGAACTATGAGGTGACGTCAAAATATTATTGATTATGGATTATGGATGGTTATATCTTCTAAATGTGTATTTTGTTATTAATTCTAAGCATACTTGATTATAGACATCCTTAAGACTAACATATTGATACTAGAACCTAAAAGAAATCATTTATATTTCACAGGGACTCTGAATCAAACAAATATGATCCTAAAAAAGGAAAGTGAAGTGAGATTTTGCTCTCTCTCTCTCTGCCGTCTGTCTGTGAGAATCTTTGAGATGCTAAAGCGATGTGTTTTTTTGGTGATGTTTGAAGATAAATAAAGCTGAGGGTTTGATGGTGTGGAGATGAGGATGTTAAACCGCCGGCTGCTGTTAGGAGCATGCGGCGTCACATCGGGTTGGTGACCTAATGAAGATAAACTGAAGGAATGGAGGCGAATCTCACACCAATAATCCCTTGCTTTTGCTCTGAGCTTCTCATTAATGTGGATAGAGAATAGAGATCCAGCTGTTTCTCTCGCTACACCAGCAGCACCGCTCTGCCATCGCTAACACATATACAGCAGAAGACGAGCTCACACCATAGACATCAGCAATCACAGCAATCAAAAGAACACTTCAACATTTCCGTTTGGCTGGATTTATAACTCTGCATTTGAGTGTTTGTTTTATATAGTAAAGTACTGACAGCATTCCTTACACATTTAAAATGAGTGTATATTTATTTTTGCATTAAATAAATGAAAAGGGCCACGTTTCAGGCAAGTTTACATGCATTTCTAGATACAAAAACTAAACTGTTTCCATCAAATAAGCAATTATAAGTAATACCATACCGTAACATCAGCAGTCATAACATTAAAAGACCACTTCAACATTTCTGTTTCACTGGATATGTAGTTTTATATTTGAGTATTTGTTTTATATAGTAAATTGCTGATTATTTTCCTTGTAAACGTAAAAAAAAAATAGTTTTTTTGCATAAAATAAAAAGGTGGCATGTTTTCAGACAAGTTTATTTGCTTTTTAATTACAAAACCAATGTTTTAAAAGTAGTACAATATCAGAAGATTATAGAAATCAATATTTGGTGGAATAACCAATCAAAATGTAAATATAAATACTATTATTATTATTATTATTATTATTATTATTATTAAGTGAGAGAGCAACTATAAAATATAGATAACATTATTTCATTCATTCATTTTCCTTCAGCTTAGTCCCTATATTAGTCACCACAGTGGAATGAACTACCAACTATTCCAGCATATGTTTTACACAGCGGATGCCCTTCGAGCTGCAACTCAGTACTGGGAAACATCCATACATTCTCAATCACACACACTCATACACTACGGCCAATTTAGTTAATCAATTCCCCTATAGCGCATGTGTTTGGACTGTGCACTCAATACAATATCTCATCGGATGAACTCAATTTAATCGAGGGCAGGATTTCTATCCAGTAAATTTGTTTAGCTGCAACAAAAAACAACAATATTTACACAATTAAATGCAAATAAAAGTTTAATACATTTGTATTTTTATTTAAATTCAACTCAAAGGTCTGATAATATCATGTATGTCTATTATGTGTCGTGCATTTCGAAGTCTCTCAGTTTTATTTGAAGTTATCCTAAATGAACTAAAAGAGCCATGTTTAAGCGTATTTCATGAGTTACCTATATATAGTTGATTGAGACTGATCTCAGAATTAATTTTAGCACAGTTACTGCTCTGAGCAAAGCAACACACTGCATTTTTGCTAATTAAGCTGCCAACACACAAAGCATGGGTGCTTCTGTACGGTGGTAATCTCAAAACTCAAAGCACTACATGAAACTCTTCTAAATCTTCAAACTAAAGTGAAGATTAAACTCTAACAGGTCTTTCTATTAACTTTAAGCACTTAAGATCACTTTTATTGTCAACATTTCCCACTCTTAATTCAATCCCATACAAAACATGCTTGGAGCTACAACTGCCTTAACCGGGTAGTTGGACCAACACAATACCTTCATGTTGTCCCAACACAAAACACTTCAGTTAACTTAATGGTTTACACATGTAAGTGGACTGAACATAAAACAATTAAATTGGCCAAAGAAATGACAAGATTTGTGTTGTTTCTGCTCATTTTAAATAAGTAATTTGAACAAGCAGCAGTAATCATTTTGCTGAGTGTGAGGGAAACCGGAGCCAACCCACGCCAACATGAGGAGACCATGCAAACTCTACACAGAAACTGACCCAGTCAAGACTCAAACCAGCAACCTTCTTGCTGTGAGGCCACAATCCTAACCACTGAGCCACCGTGCCACCTTCTACTGTATTTATTTATATATATATATATATATATATATATATATATATATATATATATATATATATATATATATATATATATATATATATATGAACACACACACACACACACACACACACACACACACACACACACACACGCATTGTAAAACCCAAAAGGTTAAGGTAACTCAAACCATTTGAGGAAACCGATTGCAACAAAGCATTTAAGTTCAAAAACTACTCCTAATGAGTGCTGTGAACTTAATCCATTTGAGTAAAAGCGATTTGAGCACGATAAAACCCAATAAATGAAGAGAACTCAAACCAACTGAGTACTGTAAAACCAAAGTTAAGGCAACTCAAACCATGTGAGGAAACCGATTGCTACAAACCATTTGAGTTTCAAAAACGAATCTAGATGAGTACTGTGAACTTAATCCATTTAAGTAAAGACATATTTACTTAACTCATTACTTATAGCATATATACATTTATTATGAATGATTATATATTATCATCATTTAAATATTCCATATATAAATATATTCATTACATTATATTCAATTAATAAATAATCATAGTGAAAAAAAACTATAATTTAATTACATACTTTATACAAATATAAGTTATATTTATATAATTATTTATATTACAGAAGATTGGAGAATAATATTATAATTATAATGCCTGTTGATAGGTGACTATAAACTGTAGAAGAACTGCTATCTTGATTATTAGCACTGATCTTTATACTGAACATCTTATATTATGTTAACTTACTGTTGACACCAAGAAAAGTGCTGAAAACTTGCTTGAATGATTATTTGCCTTTATAAATGGAAATTGCATGATTAATTTGGCACTGGTGTTGTTTTTCTCAGCTGCAGGATGGTGTGCTGAACACTGTGACAGCAACACAAACAGACACCACAAATTAATGAATGATGTCATCCTCTCATTTGCATAGGGTCTCTAAACACTGCCAGTATGTGACGAGCATCTGTGGGAGTCGTTCTGTTCTGAGTGTTGCATCACAGCGTTCGCCAATCATTTAAATAATAATAATATAAACTTTCAGACATCGATGTGCAAAGACCTGAACACTACCTAGAATGTTTTAATTACTATACAAAAGACACTAGAATTGAATTGCATTGAATTAACACAGTGGATCAGTGGTTAGAACTGTGTGCTCACAGCAAGAAGTTCGCTGGTTCAAGCCTCAGCTGAGTCAGTTGGCATTTCTGTGTGGAGTTTGCATGCTCTCCACGTGTTGATGTGGGTTTCCTCCGGGTGCTCCGGTTTCCCCTACAGTCCAAACTCATACGCTATAGGGGAATTGATGAACTAAATTGGCCGTAGTGTATTAGTTTGTGTGAGTGTATGGGTGTTTCCCAGGACTGGGTTTCATGGCAATAAATGTCATGTGAAATGGCATTCAGACTCACATTATTAGCATTTACCACTGAATAAAGCACATGAGGTTTACCTGAGCTGATCATATTCAGTTGTTCAGCTGTGAGAAAATAGAAGCCGTTTCTAAAATCTACATTTCAGGTGATGGTTTGGACAAAAACTCTTTATAAACTTTTATTACACTTATCAAACTTTAATATGCAAAATATTCCTACTATTGCGGACCATAGCTTTTATTTCGAACACCATTTAAATTAGACTTTAGGTTCGACACTCAGGCACACTGCTGTTGGTGTCGTCAATCTGGCAACCTGCTCTTGCATTTGTTTTGAACCGGGTGTGCAATACCTAGTTCAACCACTGGGCATCCAACTTACAGTACATACTGCACCTTTAAAGCAATATAAAGTGAAAAGTCATAAAATCTACTACTACTACTACTACTAACAACAACAACAACAACAACAACAACAACAACAATAATAATAATAATAATAATAATAATAATAACAATAAAAATAATAACAACAACAACAATAATAATAATAATAACAATAATAATAACAATAATGATAACAACAACAACAACAATAATAATAAAAATATTTATAATAATAATAACAATAACAATAATAATAATAATAATAATAATAATAATAACATTAACAATAATAACAACAACAACAACAACAACAATAATAATAATAATAATAATAATAATAATAAGAAGAAGAAGAAGAAGAAGAAGAAGAATAACACCAATAATAATAATAACATTAACAAAAACAATAATAATAACAACAACAACAACAACAACAACAATAATAATAACAATTTTAATAATAACAACAACAACAACAACAACAACAATAATAACAATAACAACAACAATAATAATAATAATAATAATAATAATAATAATAATAATAATAATAATAATAATAATAACAATATTCATAACAATAATAACAACAACAACAACAATAATAATAATAACAATAACAATAATAATAATAATAATAACAATAATAATAATAATAATAATAATAATAATAATAATAATAATATTAACAACAACAATAATAACAATAACATTAATAATAACAATATTAATCATAATAATAATAACAATATTAATAATAATAATAATAATAATAATAATAATTATTATTATTATTATTATTATTATTATTATTGTTATTATTATTATGATTAATATTGTTATTATTAGTATTGTTATTGTTATTATTATTATTGTTGTTGTTTTTGTTGTTAATATTATTATTATTATTATTATTATTGTTATTATTATTATTATTATTGTTATTATTATTATTGTTGTTGTTGTTGTTATTATTGTTATGAATATTGTTATTATTATTATTATTATTATTATTATTATTATTATTATTATTATTGTTATTATTATTATTATTGTTATTATTATTGTTATTATTATTATTATTATTATTATTATTATTATTATTATTATTGTTATTATTATTGTTATTATTATTATTATTGTTATTATTATTATTATTATTATTATTATTATTATTATTGTTATTATTATTGTTATTATTATTATTATTATTATTATTATTATTATTATTATTATTATTATTATTATTATTATTGTTATTATTATTATTATTATTATTTGTATTATTATTATTATTATTATTGTTATTATTATTATACAGTGTATAAAAATAACGCAAAAATTATTGTATCATTAAACTGAATTGAATTAAATTATTGTATTATATAGTTATTTGTGTGTGTATTTAATTTTATTGTATTATAATTACATTTTATTTATGCATTTGATATTATCAATCTCATAAATAAAAAAAGATTTAATATTGGCTGTAGTGTATGAGTGTGTGTGAATGAGAGTGTATGGGTGTTTCCCAGCACTGGGTTGCAGCTGGAAGGGCATCCGCTGTGTAAAGCATATGCTGGAATAGTTGGCGGTTCATTCCGCTGTGGCGACCTTTGATAAATAAGGGACTAAGTTGAAGGAAAATGAAGGAATGAATGAACTGATATACTCCAAATGTTTTATAAGATATAGTCCATCCCTATCATCAGTCTGATGGAGACAGGAGGGTGTGGTGTTTTTTAGCATGTGGAG
>NC_079435.1:61854597-61862097 GCF_903798145.1 Danio aesculapii | reverse complement strand
CTTCCTTCCTTCCTTCCTTCATTCATTCATTCAAGTTCAAATTTACTTAATTTCATTCATTCATTGTCATTCCTTACTTTTTTACATTAATTATTCATTCATATTCACTTTCATTCATTCAGTTCTTTATTTCATTTCCATTCGTTCATTCATTCATTTACATTAATTATTCATTCATATTCACTTTCATTCATTCATTTCTTTATTTCATTTTATTTCATTTATTCATATTCATTCATTTATTCATCTATTCACATTTTCATTCATTTATTAAGTAATTTTTATTTATTTATTAAAGTTCAACTTATTTAATCATTCATTCATTCATTCATTTATTAATTCATTCAATTTTTCTAATTAGTTTTTCATGAATTTCAATAATTCATTAATGATTTATTAATTTATTCATATTCATTTTTATTTTCATTAATGCACTTCTTTATTTCATTCTTTTATTTCATTAATTCATATACATTAATTGATATCATTTTAATTATTAATTTTCATTCATTCATTCATTCATTCAAGTTAAAAAAATTTATATTTCATTCATTCATTTACATTCATTTATTCAATGTCATTAATTAATTATTCACATTCAATTTTTTATTTTATTTCATTAATTCATATTCATATATACATTCATTAATTCATCTTCATTCATTTATTAATTTTCATTCATTGATTTAAGTTCAATTTAAATAATTTCATTCATTACTTTTTCATTCGTTGTTCAATTTCAATAATTTACTCATTATTTATTCACCCACTCATATTAATTTCGTTTGTTTTATTCATTCATTTTATTTTTAACCATTCATTTATTTCATTCATTGATTCATGTTTATTAATTCAGTCATTTCTTTATTTTTATTCATTTATTTCATTCATCCATTTTTATTAATTCATTCATTTTAATTCAATCATCTTAATTCATTTTCATGCATTTGTTTTCATTCATTCATTTGCTTCTTAATACATTCATTTTTATTCATTCATTCATTCATTCATTCATTCATATCCATTTGTTTGCTTTTGCATTTGTTTGTTTTGGATATGTATTCATTCATTCGTTCATTTAGTTGTTTTTGTATTTACTGAAGTGTACGTGTGCCGGATTGTGAGTGTGTGTTTGCAGATGCGTCTGGAGGGAATCAGAGGAGCTCCAGCCATTACTGTAGTTGTAAGGAGTTTTCATGCTCAGCTTCTGCTAAAGCTCAAGCTCATGCATGAGCAACCGCAGCTCATCCTGCTCTTATCTGCCACACACACACATACACCAGCCAAAACCATGAGAATCTGCAGCTCTTCAACACTCCTAAATTCCAGCGCTGAAGGTCTTTACACACAGCTGAACTTCTGACTTGAGCTTTATTGTCATTGCACTACATGCGTGGACATACAGTAGAAATAAATGTCATTTTCACAGGACCACACGCTACATCAATAAACAATCATAACACTGGACGTAAGAGCCATTTTAAACCTATACAGCTAACATAATAGAGTGGTAATCTAACTATAACTACACATGAACTATAAATTACAAGTGAGTACACTGAATACAACATGAACAAACTGAAACCTCCAACGTAAACACATTTCTCATTGACTTTACGTTGGACCAGATTCTGTGACCTCATAACTCTGCACCAGACTGTCATACAGACTAAAGGCTGGGCACGTTTAACTCAGTCTACTATACTTGCAACATGCGGATCCATACTAGAAACATACTAACAAACATACTAACCATATACTAATCTTTACTAGAAACATACTAACCATATACTAATCTATACTAGAAATATATTAACCATATACTAATCTATACTAGAAACATACTAACAAACATGCAAACCATATACTAATCCATACTAGAAATATATTAACCATATACTAATCCATACTAGGAACATACTAACAAACATGCAAACCATATACTAATCTATACTAGAAATATATTAACCATATACTAATCCATACTAGGAACATACTAACAAACATGCAAACCATATACTAATCTATACTAGAAATATATTAACCATATACTAACCCATACTAGGAACATACTAACAAACATGCAAACCATATACTAATCTATACTAGAAATATACTAACCATATACTAATCCATACTAGAAACATACAAACCATATACTAATCCATACTAGAAATATATTAACCATATACTAATCTATACTAGAAACATACTAACAAACATGCAAACCATATACTAATCTATACTAGAAATATACTAACCATATACTAATCCATACTAGAAATATATTAGCCATGTACTAATCCATACTAGGAACATACAAACCATATACTAACCATTCTAGAAACATACTAACATATACTAATCCATACTAGAAATATATTAACCATATACTAATCTATACTAGAAATATATTAGCCATATACTAATCCATACTAGAAACATACTAACCATACTAGAAACATACTTACCTTTTCTAACCATACTAGAAACATACTAACAAACATGCAAGTTCATACTAGAAACATACTAACAAACATACTGGCAATATACAAATGCATACCAAAAATATAACAACATACTAACCATACTAGAAACATACTAACAATAAAACAAACCATATTAACAATATACTAATCCATTCTAGAAACATACTAACAAACATACTATCAGTATACCAAACCATATTAATTCATACTAGAAATATACTAACAAACATACTAACAATATACACCAAACCATACTAATCCATACTAGAAATATACTAACATACTAACAATATACACCAAACCATACTAATCCATACTAGAAATATACTAACAAACATACTAACAATATACACCAAACCATACTAATCAATACTAGAATATACCAACAAACATACTAACAATATATACCAAACCATACTAATCCATACTAGAAATATACTAACAAACATACTAACAATATACACCAAACCATACTAATCAATACTACAAATATACTAACAAACATACTAACAATATACAGCAAAGCATACTGATCCATACTAGAAATATACTAACAAACATACTAACAATATACACCAGACCATACTAATCCATACTAGAAATATACTAACAAACATACTAACAATATACCAAACCATACTAATCCATACTAGAAATATACTAACAAACATACTAACAATATCCACCAAACCATACTAATCCATACTAGAAATATACCAACAAACATACTAACAATATACACCAAACCATACTAGAAATATACTAACAAACATACTAACAATATATACCAAACCATATTAATCCATACTAGAAATATACTAACAAATATACTAACAATATACACCAAACCATACTAATCCATACTAGAAATATACTAACAAACATACTAACAATATACACCAAACCATACTAATCAATACTACAAATATACTAACAAACATACTAACAATATACAGCAAAGCATACTGATCCATACTAGAAATATACTAACAAACATACTAACCAATATACACCAAACCATACTAATCCATACTAGAAATATACTAACAAATATACTAACAATATACACCAAACCATACTAATCCATACTAGAAATATACTAACAAACATACTAACAATATACACCAAACCTTACTAATCCATACTATAAATATACCAACAACATACTAACAATATACACCAAACCTTACTAATCCATACTAGAAATATACAAACATACTAACAATATACACCAAACCATACTAATCCATACTAGAAATATACTAACAAACATACTAACAATATACACCAAACCATACTATCCATACTAGAAATATACTAACAAACATACTAACAATATACACCAAACCATACTAATCCATACTACAAATATACCAACAAACATACTAACAATATACACCAAACCATACTAATCCATACTAGAAATATACCAACAAACATACTAACAATATACACCAAACCATACTAATCCATACTAGAAATATACCAACAAACATACTAACAATATACACCAAACCATACTAATCCATACTATAAATATACCAACAACATACTAACAATATACACCAAACCTTACTAATCCATACTATAAATATACCAACAAACATACTAACAATGTACACCAAACCATACTAATCCATACTATAAATATACTAACAAACATACTAACAATATACACCAAACCATACTAATCCATACTAGAAATATACAAACATACTAACAATATACACCAAACCATACTAATCCATACTAGAAATATACCAACACACATACTAACAATATACACCAAACCATACTAATCCATACTAGAAATATACAAACATACTAACAATATACACCAACCATACTAATCCATACTAGAAATATACCAACACACATACTAACAATATACACCAAACCATACTAATCCATACTAGAAATATACAAACATACTAACAATATACACCAAACCATACTAATCCATGCTAGAAATATACCAACAAACATACTAACAATATACACCAAACCTTACTAATCCATACTATAAATATACCAACAAACATACTAACAATGTACACCAAACCATACTAATCCATACTATAAATATACTAACAAACATACTAACAATATACACCAAACCATACTAATCAATACTACAAATATACTAACAAACATACTAACAATATACACCAAACCATACTAATCCATACTAGAAATATACTAACATACTAACAATATATACCAAACCATACTAATCCATACTAGAAATATACCAACAAACATACTAACAATATACACCAAACCATACTAATCCATACTAGAAATATACCAACAAACATACTAACAATATACACCAAACCTTACTAATCCATACTAGAAATATACCAACAAGCATACTAACAATATACACCAAACCATACTAATCCATACTAGAAATATACTAACAAACATACTAACAATATACAACCAAACCATACTATCCATACTAGAAATATACCAACAAACATACTAACAATATACACCAACCATACTAATCCATACTAGAAATATACAAACATACTAACAATATACACCAAACCTTACTAATCCATACTAGAAATATACCAACAAACATACTAACAATATACACCAACCATACTAATCCATGCTAGAAATATACCAACCAACATACTAACAATATACACCAAACCATACTAATCCATACTATAAATATACTAACAAACATACTAACAATATACACCAAACCATACTAATCCATACTAGAAATATACCAACAAACATACTAACAATATACACCAAACCTTACTAATCCATACTATAAATATACCAACAAACATACTAACAATGTACACCAAACCATACTAATCCATACTATAAATATACTAACAAACTACTAACAATATACACCAAACCATACTAATCCATACTAGAAATATACCAACACACATACTAACAATATACACCAAACCATACTAATCCATACTAGAAATATACAAACATACTAACAATATACACCAAACCTTACTAATCCATACTAGAAATATACTAACAAACATACTAACCATATACACCAAACCATACTAATCCATACTAGAAATATACCAACACACATACTAACAATATACACCAAACCATACTAATCCATACTAGAAATATACTAACATACTAACAATATATACCAAACCATACTAATCCATACAAGAAATATACCAACAAACATACTAACAATATACACCAAACCATACTAATCCATACTAGAAATATACCAACAAACATACTAACAATATACACCAAACCATACTAATCAATACTATAAATATACTAACAAACATACTAACAATATACACCAAACCATACTAATCCATACTAGAAATATACTAACAAATATACTAACAATATACACCAAACCATACTAATCCATACTAGAAATATACTAACATACTAACAATATACACCAAACCTTACTAATCCATACTAGAAATATACCAACAAACATACTAACAATATACACCAAACCATACTAATCCATACTAGAAATATACAAACATACTAACAATATACACCAAACCATACTAATCCATGCTAGAAATATACCAACACACATACTAACAATATACACCAAACCATACTAATCCATGCTAGAAATATACCAACAAACATACTAACAATATACACCAAACCTTACTAATCCATACTAGAAATATACTAACAAACATACTAACAATATACACCAAACCATACTAATCCATACTATAAATATACCAACAAACATACTAACAATATACACCAAACCTTACTAATCCATACTAGAAATATACCAACAAACATACTAACATATACACCAAACCATACTAATCCATACTATAAATATACTAACAAACATACTAACAATATACACCAAACCTTACTAATCCATACTAGAAATATACCAACACACATACTAACAATATACACCAAACCATACTAATCCATACTAGAAATATACCAACAAACATACTAACAATATACACAAACCATACTAATCCATACTATAAATATACTAACAAACATACTAACAATATACACCAAACCATACTAATCCATACTAGAAATATACTAACATACTAACAATATACACCAAACCATACTAATCCCATACTAGAAATTACTAACATACTAACAATATACACCAAACCATAATAATCCATACTAGAAATATACTAACAAACATACTAACAATATACACCAAACCATACTAATCCATACTAGAAATATACTAACATACTAACAATATACACCAAACCATAATAATCCATACTAGAAATATACTAACAAACATACTAACAAAATACACCAAACCCATACTAATCCATACTAGAAATATACCAACAACACAAAATCCATACTAACAATATATTAATTCATACTAGAAACATATTACAAACATATTAATCCATACAAGAAATAAACTAACAATATACTAATCCATACTAGAAACTACTAACATTATACCAATTGACACTGAGCAACTTTTTCTGCTGAAGAAAATAATTAACAAGAACTTTTAATTTTGGGTGAACTATCCTTTTAAAACATCGATGACTGACAACTAAACACACTTCATTCAACAACCACACACTCACTATACAAATAAGAGTCAATTTATAGTTGCTTGTGAATATCATTCTCAATTTGGATAATGAATCTGACAAAAAGACTTTTGGTTTCATAACCTCTAGAAGTCTGACAGCTTGTTTGTTCACTTAATGTGAAGATGTCTCCAATCTGAAGGCTGACGGATGGATGCAGAATACACTCGTGAAAGCATAACATTAGTGTGTGCATGCCGAGACCACGTCTCATCAAAATAATAATAATATCTCGCTCTGCTTCTGAAATGCCTTTCCTCTACTTCTGACATCCTCTTATTTTTCATACACGGAGACACTTTTCACCATCTAATCAGTTCCTCACGGATCAAATCAAGCCCGTCTTTGAATTTATTTTCTTCAATCAATATCTTTTTTTCCTCTCAACAACATCAAAACTAAGG
>NC_079435.1:61846519-61854497 GCF_903798145.1 Danio aesculapii | reverse complement strand
AAATCAAATATCAACGTCTAATGATGATACAGCTTGACGTTGTGTTGATGTTACCATGGTGTCTATCAGACGTTGGATTTTGGTTGCCATTCTTCACGAATAAATGTCAGTATTTGACGTCAATATGACGTTGGTTTAAGATGTTGGCTGGGACGTTGGATTTTGGTCACTTTCCAACTACCTAAAATCAATCAAATATCAACGTCTAATGATGTTACCGCTTGACGTTGTGTGGACATTACCCCTATGACATCTATCAGACGTTGAATTTTGGTTGCCATACTAGACGAACAAATGTCAGTATTTGACGTCAATATGAGGTTGGTTTAAGATGTTGGCTCGACGTTGGATTTTGGCCTGTTTCCAACACAACCTAAAATTAACCAAATATCAACGTCTAATGATGTTACAGCTTGATGTTGTGTTGACATTAACACAGTGTCTATCAGACGTATTTTGGTTGCTATCCCTCATGAATAAATGTCAGTATTTGTCGTCAATATGACGTGGGTTTAAGATGTTGGCTCGACGTTGGATTTTGGTCACTTTCTAACACAATATGATGTTGGTTTAAGTTGTTGCTCGATGTTGGATTTTGGTCACTTTCCAACACAACCTAAAATCAACCAAATATCAACGTCTAATGATGTTACAGCTTGACGTTGTGTTGACGTTACCAGTGTCTATCAGACGTTGTATTGTGTTGCCATCCCTCATGAATAAATGTCAGTATTTGGCGTCAATATGACGTTGGTTTAAAATGTTGGCATGATGTTGGATTTTGGTCACTTTCAAACAACCTAAAATCAACCTAATATCAACGTCTAATGATGTTACAGCTTGATGCTGTGTGGAATTTACTATGACGTCTATCAGACGTTGGATTTTGGTTGCAATACCTTATGAATAAATGTCAGTATTTGACGTCAATATAACGTTGGTTTAAGATGTTGGCTCTACCTTGGATTTTGGTCAGTTTCCAACACAACCTAAAATCAACCAAATATCAACGTCATTTGACATTATTGGAAATTAAAATAGGCTATGTAAATTATATGTAAATGTATCATCTTTTTACAGTATAATACTCACTACTCGAGTAATTTTGAAAGCTCTACTTTTTACTCATACTTTGAGTAATATTTACAACAGCTGCTTTTACTCTACTTGCACTATATTAAACAATCTGTTTTTTCAAGTGCAACCTTTTGCCCCATCTTTCTGAATAAAACACCAACTTTACTACATCCAATCAGCTCGCAGTACAAAATACAAGCCACGCCCTGTTTTCTCATTTAATATTCCCTTTCTCTAGGAACTGCGTCACAATATGAAAATAAAAAGTGGTGACAGCTTCCAGACTGTAAACTCAGCACCTCAAACATATGCAACGTATCTATGAATGATGATGGTTTAGTTTATTGCTCGTTTAGCCGTGTTTCTCAGGCAGATTTAGTGTGATTAACCTATAGATCAGAGCGTCTCTCCTGCTCCTTCTCACACACACCATCATCCCAAAACAAACCCAGATTTCACCAAACTATTATATCTGGTTGCTAACAGGACGGCTGTGTTAAATTCAGCTTTTTCCGCCCACCCTGCACTCCTTCATTACTCAACGCTGCGCATGCTAAACGTCTGCCCGTCGCCCGCCGTGGGAAAATGTCATCCGTGACAACCTGAGCAAACATCAAGAGGAGCTGAAATAGACCTGGGCTCTGACACACAGGCCTGGGAACAGCGTTTCATGTTTTAATGGGCTCTCTGTGCGCGTGTGTGTGTGTGTGGTGAACAGTGTCAGACGAACGCAGCATTTAGCCGTCGTCGTGCTTCAATGGACGGCGGTAATGAGTGAGAAATGACATTTGTGTGGCACAGTGGCATTTAGCTGGACTTATCGACATGTGTGACATTTGTATTTGCTCATTTGTCTCTCCCTGCAACCGCTGACAGAGCCGAAAAAGGAGGAAAACTAAGCTTGACCCTGTTTTATTGTTGATATATTTTGACAGCAGTCCTGAGGGAATAGGCTTCTGATTTCTGTGGTTTTTTTTATTTTCAGAGCTCAGGAGACTTATTTGTTCCTAAAATGAATGTTTAAACTAAAATTAGGAGAAATAAAAATAGATAGGAATGAGTCAGTAGTCGTCATCCAGAGCAGAGAGCTGTGAAAGGAATATGAGGCAGCTCAGAGTAGTAGATTGTAGACATGTAGAGTCTCATGAAGTGCTAATAATATAACCAATAAATATGCAATGTGTTTTACATTACTCAAGCATCTACAACTTTTTGTTTGTTGTTGTTTGAGCATTATAAACTCTAGATTAGGGCTGCACAATACACTCTCAGAAATAAAGGTACAGGAGCTGTCACTGGGGCAGTACCCTTTCAAAAGATACATATTTGTACCCAAAGGGTCCACAGTGCTACCTCGAAGGTGCATATCAGTGTCCAAATGTACCTAAAAAGTACCTTTGAGGTACCATTATGGACCCTTCAGGTACAAATATGTACCTTTTAAAAAGGTACTGCCCCAGTGACAGCTCCTGTACCTTTATTTCTGAGAGTGTATATCATTTCAGCATTGATATCACAACGTGTGTGTCTAGTAGTCAAATCACAGGATATGCAATGTTAAATTGGGATTATAATTGATCAACAATTGAGAATACATTAAATTTGTAGAGTCACTCCTAAAGTATAACCATAACAGAGTGAAACTTTATTATTTGCATGTGTTTTAAATGTATTTCAAGAAAGTTTATAGCATTCAGCATAATAACCTACAACATTTGTAACCTTAATGATGAATAGTTTTACTGAATTATTAACACACTGAAGACTATACAGTTTTATTTGACATTGTATTATTCCATTTCTGTTCATGAATACTGACTGACTCTCTGGAAAACCATACAGCACTGTATATTCGACTTTTTGCTTGCTCAATTGAAATTATTCCTGCTTGGCATTTGTTTATCATTTTTATACATGATTCACACCCTTATAAAATCTAATTATTTCCCCCCAAATAGAGAATAAAGCCATTTTGTGAAATAATATTCATATTGTAATATATATATAGCATAAAAACAAAATATCCCAATGTCAGACTTTTCCAAAAATCGTGCAGCCCTACTCTAGATGATGTTTAGTAAATACCAAAGTGTCTTCTTTTCAAATATACATGAACTATAAATGTAGGCCAAATTATTCAGCAACTGCTACTGTTTTAGTTTGAGAAGGTCGTTTTTGAGAATGTTCCTGTGGCGAACTCTGAAATAGAGACTAAGCTGAAGGAAAATATTAAATGTATGTTAAGTGTTTATGGCTGTTTGCTTTATTATGCTGTTATATAATCATTATATAATCAGTGGCATAAAAAGATCTCAAATGTGAATAATATTGTTTATCGCAACAATTTCTGTGACGATATCCTGTATCGCACAACAAAAAACTCCTTATCATGACAGGCCTAGGCTATCTTCATCATATCTGAAGTATAAACTCGTGAGCCCTTGGATTTTAAGGCATATTTTTTCTAGGTTATTACAAGACCAATCTCATGTCTCTCTCAGAAATAAAGGTATAAAATCTATGACTGGGGTGGTACCTTTTCAAAAAGTAGTTTTGTACTCTAAAGTGGATACCTTTAGGGTACATATTTGTAATGTTAAGGTTCAGTTTTGTACCTTTAAGGTACTCTGAGATACACATTTGTACATTTTAGGTATTAATACGTACCTCAGATTTCTCATGTATTCATGGAGATTCCTCTGTTTTTTCTGACCACAGTTTACATTCGCGCATCTGACATGGACGATTGTAATCGTGACATGGACGAAAGCCTTGTGGGTGTGGCCTCATTTAAAATAATGCGCACAGAAATGTCTGCCGGTTTGGTAAAGCCTGGAACCAGAGACATTCTTGCTGTGAGGCAATAGTGCTAACCACTGGGCCACCGTGTCACCCATCTAGGAAGAAGGAGGAGTAGGGGTGGATGGGGGATTCTTCAAAACGAAGATAGCGGTGGTACGTAACCCAGGGTATTTGTAGCAGCTTAGGAGTCGTCTGATTGGTGCATTGAGAATTGGATAATGCGGATCTAGACGCTAGCATTCATAAGCACGTGATCCTCTCGAAATTAGTTTATAAATAAACTTCACTAATTGATGAGAAACTGAACTATGAGGTGACGTCAAAATATTATTGATTATGATAAACTGCAAGCTTTGGATGGTTATATCTTCTAAATGTGTATTTTGTTATTAATTCTAAGCATACTTGATTATAGACATCCTTAAGACTAACATATTGATACTAGAACCTAAAATAAATGATTTATATTTCACAGGGACTCTGAATCAAACAAATAAGATCCTAAAAAAGGAAAGTGAAGTGAGATTTTGCTCTCCCTCTCTCTCTCTCTGCCGTCTGTCTGTGAGAATCTTTGAGATGCTAAAGCGATGTGTTTTTTTGGTGATGTTTGAAGATAAATAAAGCTGAGGGTTTGATGGTGTGGAGATGAGGATGTTAAACCGCCGGCTGCTGTTAGGAGCATGCGGCGTCACATCGGGTTGGTGACCTAATGAAGATAAACTGAAGGAATGGAGGCGAATCTCACACCAATAATCCCTTGCTTTTGCTCTGAGCGTCTCATTAATGTGGATAGAGAATAGAGATCCAGCTGTTTCTCTCGCTACACCAGCAGCACCGCTCTGCCATCGCTAACACATATACAGCAGAAGACGAGCTCACACCATAGACATCAGCAATCAGAGCATCAAAAGAACACTTCAACATTTCCGTTTGGCTGGATTTATAACTCTGCATTTGAGTGTTTGTTTTATATAGTAAACTACTGACAGCATTCCTTATACATTTAAAATGAGTGTATATTTATTTTTGCATTAAATAAATGAAAAGGGCCACGTTTCAGGCAAGTTTACATGCATTTCTAGATACAAAAACTAAACTGTTTCCAATAAATAAGCAATTATAAGTAATACCATACCGTAACATCAGCAGTCATAACATTAAAAGACCACTTCAACATTTCTGTTTCACTGGATATGTAGATTATATTTGAGTATTTGTTATTATATAGTAAATTGCTGAGAATATTCCTTGTAAACGTAAAAAAAAATAGTTTTTTTGCATAAAATAAAAAGGTGCCATGTTTTCAGACAAGTTTATTTGCTTTTTAATTACAAAACCAATGTTTTAAATATAGTACAATATCAGAAGATTATAGAAATCAATATTTGGTGGAATAACCAATCAAATGTAAATATAAATACTATTATTATTACTATTATTATTATTATTAAGTGAGAGAGCAACTATAAAATATAGATAACATTATTTCATTCATTCATTTTCCTTCAGCTTAGTCCCTATATTAGTCACCACAGTGGAATGAACTACCAACTATTCCAGCATATGTTTTACACAGCGGATGCCCTTCGAGCTGCAACTCAGTACTGGGAAACATCCATACATTCTCAATCACACACACACTCATACACTATGGTCAATTTAGTTCATCAATTCCCCTATAGCGCATGTGTTTGGACTGTGCACTCAATACCACATCTCATTGGATGAACTCAATTTAATCGAGGGCAGGATTTCCATCCTGTAAATTAGTTTAGCTGCAACAAAAAACAACAATATTTACACAATTAAATGCAAATAAAAGTTTAATACATTGTATTTTTATTTAAATTCAACTCAAAGGTCTGATAATATCATGTATGTCTATAACGTGTCGTGCATTTCGAAGTCTCTCAGTTTTATTTGAAGTTATCCTAAATGAACTAAAAGAGCCATGTTTAAGCGTATTTCATGAGTTATCTATATATAGTTGATTGAGACTGATCTCAGAATTAATTTTAGCACAGTTACTGCTCTGAGCAAAGCAACAAACTGCATTTTTACCAATTAAGCTGCCAACACACAAAGCATGGTTGCTTCTGTAAGGTGGTAATCTCAAAACTCAAAGCACTATGAAACTCTACTAAATCTTCAAACTAAAGTGAAGATTAAACTCTAACAGGTCTTTCTATTAACTTTAAGCACTTAAGATCACTTTTATTGTCAACATTTCCCACTCTTAATTCAATCCCATACAAAACATGCAGGGAACTACAACTCCCTTAACCGGGTAGTTGGACCAACACAATACCTTCATGTTGTCCCAACACAAAACACTTCAGTTAACTTAACGGTTTACAAATGTAAGTAGACTGAACATAAAACAATTAAATTGGCCAAAGAAATGACAAGATTTGTGTTGTTTCTGCTCATTTTAAATAAGTAATTTGAACAAGCAGCAGTAATCATTTTGCTGAGTGTGAGGGAAACCGGAGCCAACCCACGCCAACATGAGGAGACCATGCAAACTCTACACAGAAACTGACCCAGTCAAGACTCAAACCAGCAACCTTCTTGCTGTGAGGCCACAGTCCTAACCACTAAGCCACCATGCCACCTTCTACTGTATATATATATATATATATATATATATATATATATATATATATATATATATATATATATATATATACACACACACACACACACTGTAAAACTCAAAAGGTTAAGGTAACTTAAACCATTTGAGGAAAACCGATTGCAACAAACCATTTAAGTTCAAAAACCACTCCTAATGAGTACTGTGAACTTAATCCATTTGAGTAAAAGCGATTTGAGCACAGAAAAACCCAATAAATGAAGAGAACTCAAACCAACTGAGTACTGTAAAACCAAAGTTAAGGCAACTCAAACCATTTGAGGAAACCAATTGCAACAAACCATTTGAGTTAAAAAAAAACTAATCTATATGAGTACTGTGAACTTACTTCATTTAAGTAAAGACGTATTTACTTAACTCATTACTTATAGCATATATACATTTATTATTAATGATTATATATTATTATTATTTAAATATTCCATATATAGATATATCCATTACATTATTTACAATTAATAATTAATCATAGTATAAAAAATCTATGATTTAAGTATATACTTTATACAAATATAAGTTATATTTATATAATTATTTATATAACTGAATATTGGAGAATAATATTATAATTCTAGTGCCTGTTGATAGGTGACTATAAACGGTAGAATAACTGCTATCTTGATTATTAGCACTGATCTTTATACTGAACATCTTATCTTATGTTAATTTACTGTTGACACCAAGAAAAGTGCTGAAAACTTGCTTGAATGATTATTTGCCTTTATAAATGGAAACTGCATGATTAATTTGGCACTGGTGTTGTTTTTCTCAGCTGCTGGATGGTGTGCTGAACACTGTGACAGCAACACAAACAGACACCACAAATTAATGAATGATGTCATCCTCTCATTTGCATAGGGTCTCTAAACACTGCCAGTATGTGACGAGCATCTGTGGGAGTCGTTCTGTTCTGACTGTTGCATCACAGCGTTCGCTAATCATTTAAATAATAATAATATAAACTTTCAGACATCGATGTGCAAAGACCTGAACACTGCCCAGAATGTTTTAAATACTATACAAAGACACTAGAATTGAATTGCATTGAATTAACACAGTGGATCAGTGGTTAGAACTGTGTGTTCACAGCAAGAAGTTCGCTGGTTCAAGCCTCAGCTGAGTCAGTTGGCACTTCTGTGTGGAGTTTGCATGCTCTCCACGTGTTGATGTGGGTTTCCTCCGGGTGCTCCGGTTTCCCCTACAGTCCAAACTCATACGCTATAGGGGAATTGATGAACTAAATTGGCCGTAGTGTATTAGTTTGTGTGAGTGTATGGGTGTTTCCCAGGACTGGGTTTCATGGCAATAAATGTCATGTGAAATGGCATTCAGACTCATATTATTAGCATTTACCACTGAATAAAGCACATGAGGTTTACCTGAGCTGATCATATTCAGTTGTTCAGCTGTGAGAAAATAGAAGCCTTTTCTAAAATCTACATT
>NC_079435.1:61826519-61836519 GCF_903798145.1 Danio aesculapii | reverse complement strand
AAAATAAAAACATTCTGTGTTTCTTTAAAAAAAAACAATTCTTAAATGCATGCAAGCTATTTGTTTTTAATATAAACTTAAATAAATGAAATATTTAAAATGTACTTAAAATAAATTCAATTACTACAATAAAAATAGATATATTAAACAACTAAGATAATTGATTTTAGAAATAATGGAAATAAAAAATGTAATTAATTGTTGTTCCTTGTTGATCCATTACATTTATTTACTAAATCCTAGCAAATAAAGTGCTTTATTTATATAAAGCTTCAACAGACATGCTTGCACGGTGCAGTGTAAGTCTACATCTTCTTCTTGAGTGTAAAGTGTGGTAAACTGTAGGGAATAGCTGCACAGATCATTATTGGCATTGTGTTTACCTGAAGAACAGCATCACAAACACACGCAGTGATTAATCTCTTTCAGCCAGAACTCAGTCTAATTAAAGCAATTAAAAGTGCAGTAAGAGAAACATCAGGTCTGCGGTCAGACGGAGAGATCGATACCAGCTGTAAAAGCATCTAAAGCCCAGAGAAACACAGACTTCTGCAGGTCAAAGAGAAGAGAAAAGCACACCCTCTGATAATCCTCCATACAACAGCATGCATTCAATTCATTCATTCATTCATTCATTCATTCATCTGCTGCTATTCCTGCTGTTATGACTGTGTAAAACAGCAGAGATACACTGAGAGACTGATTATGCTGGAAAAAAGTATCGAAAAAATGATTAATTACAGAAATCTATGACTTGCATATATTAAAAATGATTAATAATAATGATAATACTAATATCATCATCATTAGTAGAGTCATTTCATCATTAATTCTCATTTCACTTCACTTAAATAAATGCATCCTCTGAGCAGAAGAAAAGCTCCAACATATGCAACAGGTAGTGTGTGTTTGTTCGCTTATTTATTTTCCTTCCTTCCTTCCTTCCTTCCTTCATTCAAGTTCAAATTTACTTAATTTCATTCATTCATTGTCATTCCTTACTTTTTTACAATAATTATTCATTTATATTCACTTTCATTCATTCAGTTCTTTATTTCATTTTCATTCATTCATTCATTCATTTACATTAATTATTCATTCATATTCATTTTCATTCATTCATTTCTTTATTTCATTTTATTTCATTCATTCATATTCATTCATTTATTCATCTATTCACATTTTCATTCATTTATTAAGTAATTTTTATTTATTTATTAAAGTTCAACTTATTTAAATTCATTCATTCATTAATTCATTCATTCATTTATTAATTCATTCAATTTTTCTAATTAGTTTTTCATGAATTTCAATAATTCATAAATGATTTATTAATTTATTTATATTCATTTTTATTTTCATTAATGCACTTCTTTATTTCATTCTTTTATTTCATTAATTCATATACATTCATTGATATCAATTTAATTATTAATTTTCATTCATTCATTCATTCATTCATTCATTCATTCATTCATTCATTCAAGTTAAAAAAATTTACATTTCATTCATTCATTTACATTCATTTATTCAATGTCATTAATTAATTATTCACATTCATTTTTTTATTTTATTTCATTAATTCATATTCATATATACATTCATTAATTCATCTTCATTCATTTATTAATTTTCATTCATTGATTCAAGTTCAATTTAAATAATTTCATTCATTACTTTTTCATTCGTTTGTTCAATTTCAATAATTTACTCATTATTTATTCACCCACTCATATTAATTTATTTTGTTTTATTCATTCATTTTATTTTTAATCATTCATTTATTTCATTCATTGATTCATGTTTATTAATTCAGTCATTTCTTTATTTTAATTCATTTATTTCATTCATCCATTTTTATTAATTCATTCATTTTAATTCAATCATCTTAATTCATTTTCATGCATTTGTTTTCATTCATTCATTTGTTTCTTCATACATTCATTTTATTCATTCATTCATTCATTCATTCATTCATTCATATCCATTTGTTTGCTTTTGCATTTGTTTGTTTTGGATATGTATTCATTCATTCGTTCATTTAGTTGTTTTTGTATTTACTGAAGTGTATGTGTGCCGGATTGTGAGTGTGTGTTTGCAGATGCGTCTGGAGGGAATCAGAGGAGCTTCAGCCATTACTGTAGTTGTAAGGAGTTTTCATGCTCAGCTTCTGCTAAAGCTCCTCATGCATGAGCAACCGCAGCTCATCCTGCTCTTATCTGCCACACACACACACACACACACACACACACACACACACACAGACACAGAGACACACAGACACACACACACCAGCCAAAACCCTGAGAATCTGCAGCTCTTCAAACACTCCTAAATTCCAGCGCTGAAGGCCTTTTACACACAGCTGAACTTCTGACTTGAGCTTTATTGTCATTGCACTACATGCGTGGACATACAGTGAAAATAAATGTCATTTTCACAGGACAACATGCTACATCAATAAACAATCATAACACTGGATGTAAGAGCCATTTTAAACCTATACAACTAACATTATGGAGTGGTAATCTAACTATAACTACACATGAACTATAAATTACAAGTGAATACACTGAATACAACATGAACAAACTGAAACCTTTAATGTAAACACATTTCTCATTGACTTTACATTGGACCAGATTCTGTGACCTCATAACTCTGTTTTATAGACTTAAGGCTGGGCTCATTTAACTCAGTCTACTATACTAGCAACATACGGATCCATACTAGAAACATACTAACCATATACTAATCCATACTAGAAATATATTAGCCATATACTAATCCATACTAGAAACATACAAACCATATACTAACCATTCTAGAAACATACTAACCATATACTAATCCATACTAGAAATATATTAGCCATATACTAATCCATACTAGAAACATACTAACCATATATTAATCCATACTAGAAATATATTAGCCATATACTAATCCATACTAAAACATACAAACCATATACTAACCATTCTAGAAACATACTAACATATACTAATCCATACTAGAAATACATTAACCATATACTAATCTATACTAGAAACATACTGACAAACATGCAAACCATATACTAATCTATACTAGAAATATACTAACCATATACTAATCCATACTAGAAACATACTAACCATACTAGAAACATACTTACCTTTTCTAACCATACTAAAAACATACTAACAAACATACTAGTTCATACTAGAAACATACTAGAAACATACTAACCATACTAGAAACATACTTACCTTTTCTAACCATACTAAAAACATACTAACAAACATACTAGTTCATACTAGAAACATACTAGAAACATACTAACAAACATACTAGCAATATACAAATGCATACCAAAAATATAACAACATACTAACCGTACTAGAAACATACTAACAATAAAACAAACCATATTAACAATATACTAATCCATTCTAGAAACATACTAACAAACATACTATCAGTATACCAAACCATACTAATCCATACTAGAAATATACCAACAAACATACTAACAATATACACCAAACCATACTAATCCATACTAGAAATATACTAACAAACATACTAACATTATATACCAAACCATACTAATCTATACTAGAAATATACTAACAAACATACTAACAAAATACACCAAACCATACTAATCCATACTAGAAATATACTAACATACTAACAAAATACACCAAACCATACTAATCCATACTAGAAATATACTAACATACTAACAATATACACCAGACCATACTAATCCATACTAGAAATATACTAACAAACATACTAACAATATACACCAGACCATACTAATCCATACTAGAAATATACTAACAAACATACTAACAATATATACTAAACCATACTAATCCATACTAGAAATATACTAACATACTAACAAAATACACCAAACCTTACTAATCCATACTAGAAATATACCAACAAACACACTTACAATATATACCAACAATATATTAATTCATACTAGAAACATATTACAAACATATTAATCCATACAAGAAATAAACTAACAATATACTAATCCATACTAGAAACTACTAACATTATACCAATTGACACTGAACAACTTTTTCTGCTGAAGAAAATAATTAACAAGAAACTTTTAATTTTGGGTGAACTATCCTTTTAAAACATCGATGACTGACAACTAAACACACTTCATTCAACAACCACACACTCACTATACAAATAAGAGTCAATTTATAGTTGCTTGTGAATATCATTCTCAATTTGGATAATGAATCTGACAAAAAGACTTTTGGTTTCATAACCTCTAGAAGTCTGACAGCTTGTTTGTTCACTTAATGTGAAGATGTCTCCAATCTGAAGGCTGACGGATGGATGCAGAATACACTCGTGAAAGCATAACATTAGTGTGTGCATGCCGAGACACGTCTCATCAAAATAATAATAATATCTCGCTCTGCTTCTGAAATGACTTTCCTCTACTTCTGACATCCTCTTATTTTTCATACACGGAGACACTTTTCACCATCTAATCAGTTCCTCACGGATCAAATCAAGCCCGTCTTTGAATTTATTTTCTTCAATCAATATCTTGTTTTTCCTCTCAAACAAACATCAAAACTAAAGGAGTTGCAAATGAAGCTGGATGTAGTTTTAGATCAGTGTGTTTTTCAAGTGTGACACTCAACATCATAATCCTGCTGAATGAGAGGAGGAGAAACACAAGAGTCCAACAACACCACTATACTATACAGTGGACCCAAAAAATTCAGTTTTACACACTTATATAGTGCAATTAATCATTCATTATGTCATTATGGAGGACTTAACATGAAAAAATGTCAAATTAATTAATAAAAAAAAGAAACTATATATATTTCTGGTTCTTGAATCTGATTGGCTGATAGCCATGCAATATTCTGCAATAACTGCCTCTTTAACCTTGTATTATTCTGCCCACACATAGTGTAAGCAGATCAATAAACTCATTACAGTTTGACAAATATTGCAGCTGTTGGACAACATAATGTACTTTTGAGGCTTTTTTAGTCGATAATGTAGTTGTTTAGATTGCAACTATGAAGTTTATTCATTTTATTTATAAGGATAGTGCTGCATAATAAGTCCTTAGAGGAGAAAACCTCAGCGTAATCTCAAACTACAGCTGATCAAATCATTATTAAACAGGTAAGTGACATTCTAACGCCCCATTCACACGGGGCTTCAGCGTAAATGCTTCCTATTCACATTGAATGGGTGACGTCAGGCATTGCCGAACTGCATTGTGGATCCGTCGGCGCCGCTTCAGTGGTGTTGCTCACTGCAGAAGTTGGGAACTTCTCAACTTTTCAAGCGACAACAAACGCGTCAGCCAATCAGATTCTTTTTATGCAAATACACCAGCTCAGACAATAGTTGATTGCGGACTAATTTCATTGGCTGACGCTGATATGACGATCACGTCAGCCCCAACTTCAGACAGGCCCTCTGTCAAGCGTTGATGCTGAAGCCCTATGTGAATCAGGTGTAAGTCGATCTCTCTCTGTTGTATGTTGTAGTGCTGTATTTATACCACAGTAATCTCCTAGTGTTTGCTTTGCTTTGGCTTTTTCGGGGTTAATTACTGTGATCTCCCGATTGCAACAGAGAAATTCTGGAAAATGCCTCCAGATTGATGGTATTTCATGCCATTCAGCCTTATAATCCTAAAATGTCAGCAAAATCAGCTGTTTTGTCATCACGTCAGATATTACACTAGAGAATCATTCAAACACTAGCTCTACAGTGACGTTGGCGAATGAGCAATGGTTTCTGCTGTTCTGACATCAGCTGCAGATGTGAATGAATGGAGGAAGAAAGTAGTTCCTCATACAAAAAGGTTTTTAAACTATCTGAGTTTGATTTTTACTTTTTTATGTACACGATTATGCCGTCGAACTGTTGTATAAACGCAATATTACATTTGTAGCAGTGCCATATGGCTGTATATCGTCACTGGTGGGACACTAAGACACTCAGCCTGCAACCGAGCCAACCAGCGCACACCTTCCAGCAGTGCCAATATACAGCCATATCGCACTGCTACTCGTGTGATTTTGGTCATATATATATATATAGATATATATAGATATATATATATATATATATATATATATATATATATATATATATATATATATATAATTTGTTTTATATATGTTTTTAATTCATGAAAAATAAAAGTAGAAAAAGAATAAATGATTACACTGAATTAAAAATGTGATGCATCATTTTACTTTATTAATTTTCCCATTTTTACACATATTTTTATTTCTCTGTCTCTCTGTATGTATATGATGCATCACTGATACAGCGCGCAGCCCTCCGGTATCCGAACACTTCTAAAACAGCAGGGGAGAAATCAGTGCGTTGAGGATCTGTTCAGTGTATTATTGAGCCTTTTCTCATTTAAAGTTTCAGGTAGGCCAACTTTGTGTGTGAGTTCAGTCGTGCGAAATGGTAGGATTTTAAAAAGGAGGCGTGGCACTTAACCCCACCCCTAAACCCAACCGTCATTGGGGGATGAGCAAATCGTATTAAATTGTATGAATTAGATAGTATGAATTCGTACGAATTAGCCACTAAATCAAAAAGTTACGAATTGCCGTGAGATTGTGTTGGAAGAGCAGGTATTAACCCTCTCTGCTCCAGTGTTGTAAATGCGATCTGCTGGTCTAACAGCACAACATGATTTAGAAACAGCTATGATCTCCATGTTGCAGGTCAAAATGAACCCATTTAATGCTAAACTAAACGCATTTCTCCACTGATTATTTAAACTAACAGGAACAATTAGTCTTGGAGAAAGGTTTTCCTGTTGTCATAAATGCGACACGCAGTTTGAACTGTGAATGAATGGAGAATGATTGACAGGCGCAGAGGTGGGAAGCGCTGAAGTGAACATGAATTTAAGCACGTAAATATTCATCGGTACTTCACATTAAACTATAGAATGGCTTCAGAACATTTAGAATAAACCAGCACAATCTCACGGCAATTCGTAACTTTTTGATTTAGTGGCTAATTCGTATGAATTCGTAGGATCTAATTCGTACAATTTAGTACGATTTGCTCATCCCCCAATGACAGTTTAGGGGTGGGGCTAGGTGCCACGCCTCCTTTTCAAAATCGTACAATTTTGTACGACTGAACGAATTAGCCACTAAACTGACAAAACGTAAAATACTTACATTTTCTCGTAAGATCAGGCTGGATATACTGTGACAACTTTTTAGTGCCTTATACCTTCGTGGCCTTTGTTGGCTAATAAATTACACAGAATTGCGCACACACAAGATCGGATCTGGATCAGTACCAGCTGGCCAATACCTGATCCAGCAAAAATATGCGATATTGAACCAATATCTGATCCAATATCGTGATCGGTGCATCCCCAATTCAGCATCTTATTGGTTGAGAGTGCACACATAGAACAGTATCTGAATGACTGACCATAGAGTCTTCCATGAAAATATAGCAGCACGCAGAAATTCATAACCTCAAGTTCTACAAGATACAGCAGCTCATACACATGTAAACACACAAATAACAGCGGTAATCCACTTTTAATAGGTCTCCACATATTCTGTGCACGTAAACACACACTTAATGACTGACTTAATGAATAAATGAATGAATGAGAACATCAGAAAACCAAAACACGCTAATTGCTAATCAATAGCAAATAAATAAATAAATTATGCAAATTAAACACGTGCATTTTTAAACAAATCAGACGAAATGGGACCAAATGGTTGAGATAAATAAATAGTTTACTCTGAAATGGGGAGAGAAGCAACTAGCAGATGCGTGTGTGTGTGTGTGTGTGTGTGTGTGTGTGTGTGTGTGTGTGTGTGTGTGTGTGTGTGTGGAGCTGCACCTGTCTCACACACAGTGAGGAATATTCCAGCAGGAACTCCAGCTGTTTTATCATTATCACAGCAGCTGCACACACACACACACACACACACACACACACACACACCCTACTGCAATTAAAGTATAAATGAACGCACAGTGCTGTTCTTTCATGATTTCTCCTGCAGGTTCAGGCAGAGGAGAGCCCAAACTCCAGAGAAAGTGATCAGTGACTGATGCGGAGTGACTGGAGCAGAGCTGAGCGACTTCCTTCAGAATAATAACTCATAACTAAATACTAACCGCATCATTATTACTCTATTTAAAGGGACAGTTCACTCAAAAATCAGCATGTGCTCCCTATTAACTCTCCCTCAATAGTTACAAACTGGACTTTCTTTCCTCTGCTGAACACTGAAGGAGATATTTTGAAGAAAGCTGAAATCATGTGACCGTTGACTAACATGGAAAACAAATACTGTGGAGGTCAATGGTTACAGGTTTTCAGCATTCTTTGAAATATCTTTGTGTGTGTGTGTGTGTGTGTGTGTGTGTGTTCAACAGCAGAAAGAAACTCATAAAGCTTTGAGACAAGTAAAGGGAGAGTAAATGATGAGCCATGTGTTATTTTTGGGTGAACTGCCCCTTTAAGTTAACCAGAATTACTGTGTAAATATAATCTTTCTTTTCTTCTATTAAATTTCTTTCTTTTTTCATATTTTTTTATTTTTTTATTCTTTCTTTTTTCATTTGGCCTCTCTCTTTCATTCTTTCTTAATTTTTCTTTTCACTCATTCATTATTTTTTATTTCTTTTATGTTTCTTTTTGTATTCTTTCTTTTTTCTCTTTTCTTTTCTTTTCTTTTCTTTCATTATTCATTCATTCTTACATTTACTTTTTTATTATTTCTTTCTCTCTTGCTTTAGTCATTCTTTCCTTTTTATTCTTTTTCTTCCTTATTTCTTTTTCCCTCACTCATTCTTTCTTTTTCTCTTTCTTTTTTTGAATTCTTCCTTTTTTCTTTTATTCATTATTTATTTCTTTTTTCTCTTTAGTTTTGAATTCTTTTTTATTCTTTCATTCAACATTTTTTCTTTCATAAATTCTGTCTTTCTCGTTTCTTTCCTTTTTCTTTCATTCATTCCTTCTTTCTCTTTCTTTCGTTTTTCATTGTTTTTTATTATTTCTTTTACTTTCTTTTTCATTCATTATTTCTTAATTTTCTCTCTTTTTTCCTTCTTTGTCATTCTTTTTCATTTTTTTCTGTTTTTATTCTTTCTTTTTTTATTCATTCATTCTTTATTTCTTATTCTCATTCCTTTGTTTTCTTTATTTCTTTTTTCATCCATTCATTTTTGCTCCTTTCTTTTTTCAGTCTTAATTCTTTCTTTTTTTTATTCATTATGTCTTTTTTTACTCATTCATTCATTCATTCATTCATTCATTCATTCATTCATTCTATCATTCTTTCTTGTCATTATTGCTTTCTCTTTTTTCAGTCTATCTTTCTTAATTCTTTTTTCTTCATTATTTCTTTTTTACTCATTAATTCTTTCTTCCTTTTTAATTTTTTAATCTGTTTTTAACAGTTTTTTCTTCCTTTCTGTCATTCTTTCTGTCTCTCTGTCATTCTTTCTTCATTTTTGCAATCTTTCTTTTTTTCATTATTTCTTTCTCTTTCTTTTTTCTCTCATCCAGTCTTTTCTTTCTTTTTCTTTCTTTCTTTCTTTCTTCCTTCCTTCCTTCCTTCCTTCCTTCCATTTTTTCTGTCTTTCTTTCTTTCATTCTTTCTTTATTTTTTGCAATCTTTCTTTTTCCGTTTATTATTTCTTTCTCTTTCTTTTTTCTCTCATCCATTTCTTATTTCTTTCCTTCTTTTCTTTCTTTCTTTCTTTCTTTCATTCTTTCTTCATTTTTTGCAATCTTTCTTGTTTTTCCCTTTCATTATTTCTTTCTCTTTCTTTTTTCTCTCATTCAGTTCTGTTTTTTTCCTTTCTTCTTTTTCCTTTCTTTATCTTTCTTCATTCTCTTTTCTTCACTCATTCATTCTTTCTGTCTGTCTTTCTCTGTATAGTTACAGTCAGGTAGCACTAATGCTCATTTAAACAGTAAATAAGG
>NC_079435.1:61801519-61824019 GCF_903798145.1 Danio aesculapii | reverse complement strand
TGATTTTTAAACGCAGTACAAAAAATTAAAAGTAAAAAAAAAAGCAGCTCTAATCAAGCACACTGCATTGTGGGTAATGTATTTTAGCAGCCTGTTTAGCGGCCTGTTGTTCGCAGTATGTATTCTCTGTATATTATCAGTATGTAAGTACACACACCATGCGCTTTAGCTCTCTGAGTGATTGTATTTGTTCATTAACACAGACGTGATGCTCAGACGTCATTAATCTGAGCGCATTTCCCTCAGAGATCTCATTTCCAGCGGTATGGATGAAGAAATGAGTGTGTATTTTTCTTATAGACAGCGGTGCTGTAATAGTAATGGCAGATCATGTTCTCAAACACGACGATACTCGCATTTCATTTGCTTCTGGTTCACATAAAACCGCCAGCCAGTGTAATAAACACCAGGACAATGTGATTTATCGCCGCTGCTCATATAAAACCACTTATTTACTGAGTAATCAAGGGAATACTTCTTTTATGAGCAATCAATAATTCAGGTGAATAAAGAAAAATCTGTCATCATTTACTCGCTGTAATGTGTTTCCCCCTGCTTCTGTTGGGCTCCAAAGACACGATTTACACTTGGAAATTGGTAATGAGTTTAAAGAAAACAAGTCATTGGATAAACATGAAATTCAGAAAGGAAGAAGGATATCTGAAGTATTTGGTCATACAATGTAATCAACAGCAAATAAGTGAAGCATATTTATAAACTAATGTCAAGAGGATCACGTGCTTATGATCGCTTGCAGCCGGCCCCGCATTATCTAATTCATGATTGACCAATCAGACGATTCCTAAGCCAGTATAAATGCCCTTGGTTCCATACCACAGTCATCTTCGTTTTGAAGAATCTCCCCTTCCACCCAAACTCCTCCTCCTTTACTAGATGGGTTATGCTGAAAGAGAATGTCTGGCTATCTGTTAGTGACCTCAAGCTGAAGCGAATCAAGTTTCTGCAGCAGGAGAATAATCCAAAGCACACCAGCAATTCAACCGCTGAATAGCTGAAGATAAACAAAATGAGGACTCTGGAATGGCGTAGTCAAAGTCCTGACCTCAATTCACTTAAGATGCATTTGCATGGCCTTATAAAGGCAGATTATACTTGAAAACCTTCCTAAAATGGGTGAATTACATAAATTCTGCAAAGACGAGTGGATCAAAATTCCTCCTCAGCATTGCATTTTTTTCACATGCCTGTATGCATGTTTGTTTTCCTGTGTAAAGGCGTCAAATGTCAAGCAATATGATCATATGCAATACATTCATAAGTTTGATGTACTTTGTCCTATTTATATTTTGAAAGGCCTCTCATCATTCTGTAAGATGTCTTTTTATAGTAAGAAATAAAAAACAAAGCCAGACAGGTCTGCAACAGCGTGTTAGTAAATGATGACAGAATGATGTCTTCTTATCAAGCTCAATATAAACCACAGATTAATCTGGAAAACACACATGAACATAAACACTGTGGTGAGAAACTCCCCTGGGCTCAAAAACTGATGCAAATGTTGGCTTGTAGTGTCATAATTTATCTCCGACGACTGAAGACAGAAGGCAGTCTGAAAGAGACGGAGAGCCGTCATTCCCACATAAACAAGCTGATGAAGACGAGAGCGTCCTTGAGGACAAACACAGCACTCCCAAAGCTTTATATTCATCTTTCTGACAAACAACTCACACACACACACAAGAAGCAGATCAACACATTCACTGAAAGAGATATTGACACACAAATCACAATTCAGTCATTAATTATTCACCATCACGTCACTGCAAACCCATAATCAGGGCCAGGCTGGATCTGCAGACATTTTTCACCATTCCTGTTCAGAATTTCAAACCAAATCTGCAGATTAATGCAGAATGATTTTGAGACTATAGTAAGTAAAAACATAAAGAAAGGCATCAGTGTGTGCACATCTAAGAAAATCTTGAAGGTACTCTAGGTTCACGATCAAGCTAAGCAAAATAGAAACAAAAGTAAACAGAACTTTGCAACTTTAAATGAAACGTTCTCGATTTAAATAGGGATGCAGTGATACTAGTATCGGGGAGGGATGGCTGACGTGAAACTGACGTTTCGACACAGTGTTGAGATCCCGAAGCGCAAGTGTTTCGAAACACTGTACCGAAGCATGATCCGAAACACCCAGGTCACGTGACTAAAGTGTTTCGAAACACCTGGTCACGTGACTCAAGCGATTCAAAGCATCAATCAGTTCAGAAGCGTTTCGAGACTTGGAGAATCTGCATTTGACTGATAGGGTCATAGTTTTGCTTTAGTCATGAATGGCCTAGTGGACTGTGCGTGTGCATGTTGTTACAGACTTCATATGACTTTTGGGTTCGATTCCCGACTTGTACAAATACTCCAAAATCATGATTTTATGTATTTTAATCATGTTACTGTTATGGTGTAGTCTAGATAGGATACAGCTGCAGATACACCATCAATTTAGCATCATTTTTGTAAATGTAAAACAATAATGAATATTTTACAGTACTGTGATGGTTGGGTTTAGAGTTGTGGTAGATGTTATTAAAATACAATAAATGGGAAATTTAATGAATAATATAAATAATTCTTGTTAACTTCAGTCCACAACTGTATCTGATCTAGCAACAACCCTGTTTTATGACCGAAACAAACCTTATTTATTCACAAAGTATTTATTCGGATGTCAGACCAATGTTGAAACAAAACGATACACAAACAAAGCATCTCAAACTGATATTAAAGCATTTCAAAATAACTTTATCAGCATGGATTCGAACCAACAATCCCCGCATGGAAGTCAGGAACCCTAACCACTCCACTATATCGCTTGAGTATTCGAACTTACAAAGTGGGGTTTAATACCTCAGTTTGCTCAACTGTTCTTTGCTGAAACTGTTCCACAATGCTTCCTGTGAGGGTTGAAGCTTCGACACATTTGCTTCAACTGTTTCAGTGTTTCACGAAGCCTCGCTTTGCCCACCACTAGTATCGGGTTGATACTTGGTTAAAAACCTCAGACTCGTATTCATACATAAAATGCCAACACCAACACCAATACCACTCAACAGTATTTCACTACGTGGATGTGATTCGTTGTACGATCTGACTTCAGTGTCTAGGGGGAGGAAATGAGCCGGATACTTGGCTTCGGAGATAGGCCAAAACCTCAAATGTGAAAGCACCAAAAGCAGAGCTCAGTTTTACACATTGTGAATGAGAAACAGGCTAACACCTGAGCATCTCACTTTCTTCAGAAACACATAGCCTAATTCAGAGTTATTAGTCATTTAACAGCAGAGTGTGTTGACTTGTTTAATAGTAGCAATAGTGCACATAGGGCGGCACGGTGGCTCAGCCAAACTGTTCGTGGTGTAAAAGTAACATCGCATTTCAGGAAAAGAACACCATTCCAACAGTAGTGGTGGTGGTAGTGTGATGGTTTTGGGCTGTTTTGCTGCTTCAAGAGCTGTGTAGCAAAATGTCTGAATGAGAAACGTCTGGCTATCTGTTAGTGACCTCAAGCTGAAGGGAAGCTGGTTTGTGCAGTAAGTTGTAAGCTGAGAAAATATATACTATTCCTTCTATGCTAATGAAGGACTACTGATGATGATGGGTCCTCCTGGCATGGCAGAGTTTATCACAGCTCCAATACACATCTCTGCCATTTGCTTACAGTAACCATGTGCTTTTTTAACTATACACAATTAATCTGCTTGTGATCTTCCTTCATATAGCTTTGTCATGTTTGGTGTCATTTGACAGTTTATGACTTAAGCGTTGCAGTGATGAAATAAACAGAGACGTTGATTGACTGTATTTCAATATACAAAATATTTACCCTTGTTGAGTCATGGCCTGAGGAGAGTATGCTAATGTTCTTCTCTCCCACTTTATCTCCTCAACTTTGCTCTCATGTTCAGCTAGTTTTGGGGGTTGGTTTTCACTCATGTTTGACAATGCTTTGCTCAGGATATAATAAGGTAACTGTTGATCTGGGAGAATGGCTTTTACTCTGCTTCTCCCGCACACTAGTGCATAGCCTCATATGTTAACAAAGGCAGCTTCAGTCTTTGTTACACAGCAGTTCATATGTTACAGCTGTTTCTTTACACAGTGTGTTAGTTTCATTCAGTCTGTATATTTAAACATGTAACTTAATAAACAACTTTGCCTGCTTTAAGGCGTTGAGACTCTTTCTCTTTATCAATGATGATAACAACTTTAATGGAGTCAGATTAAATATAATGGAGTCAGATAAATAATGGATTTAAACACGCCATCCTTCAACTGCTTTCTGTTTCTGAATATTGGTTCAGAATAGCAGCGTAAGCTTTTAAACCTTACAAAGTCAATGATCCAAAACACACCTGCAAGTCAACTGCTGAATAACTGAAGATAAACAAAATTAGGACTTTGGAGTGGCCTAGTCAAAGTCCTGACCTCAATCCAATTAAGGTGCAGTTGCATGACCTTATAAAAGGTGGATTATACTTGAAAACCTTCCCAAAATGGGTGAATGACATTAATTCTGCAAAGATGAGTGAGACAAAATTGTGTGTTAACTATGCAACACTTTTGATTTATTTTATCTGGTTATGTTTACATTTTGTGATGACATTTATAAATGTCAAGTCATGACAACGTCTTTTTTGTTAAAACTAAAAAATATATATATTTTTGGCTTGGAACAGCCAAATCTGTTGAAGATGTTTTGTGTTCATCCTTTCTTTAGGCTAAAAATAAAACCTCCTTTCAAATTAAATGCATTGAATTCATTAAAACCAAATCCAAGAACTATCAGAATCAGTACTCGGTATCAGCAAGTACTGATTAAAATACTTGTGCTCGTATTGGTTTGTAAAAAAATCTGTTTCTTTTTTTGGTATCGGGTCATCCCTAAAATTAGCTAAAGTGGCAGTGTGCGGATTCACTTGTGTAACTATAAACACAACACATGAAATAAGCAATAGATCAACCTTTTAACGTTTATTACATTTTTTCCAATATCAATTCAATTACAACGTTTGGTAAACAATATAAGTCTCTCACATAAAATATCAACTAAAGCATCCAGAAGTCATTCTCAAACTAATAACCGCTGCATCTGTTATCACCGTCAAGATGAGACGAGGAGGAAATGAACACAACCTGTGTCTTAAACACAAGAGCTGAAGTCTTTTAACCTGCTGATTATCAGAAACATCACAGTTTATCTCCAGTGTGTTTTTGATGTTGTTGCAAATTAGTAAACTGGTTTCATTCACCTGCATGTTGTGTTTAGTGTGTGTTAATTCCAGCACACAAACACACACGTGAACATCTCCTCCCTCAAGACAAAACCACAATAATAGTGCTGAATAAAATGGGTCATGCTTAAGAGAAGGTTTGCACTGAACTCTGAATGCATTAGACGTAATGAAATAAACCGCAGGGTTCGTCATTAGTTAAAGAGAGAGAGAGAGAGAGAGAGAGAGAGAGAGGGAGAGCCATGAAATCAGTTTAGAGCACAGGCTAAAATCAGGGGAAATGCACTGCGTTTATAATTACACTTTCAAACTTCTTCAATGTGTTGTCTGTCATTAAAACTCCCAACAAGCTGCTTGCTTCCCAAACATCACTGGGCTGTTCTCTACAAGTTTCCTGAACATTACAGCAGTGAATCTCTGCTGCTTTTCCCATTTGCTGATCACTAGTGGATTAGCAGATCAATAACTCGCCAGATCTCACACACACACACACTTACACATATTAAAAGTAAACTTTATAAAGTCAAATGTATAATAAAAATCCAAATTCAAGTAAAGGGAACATTTTATAATTTATTATTCCAGAATGCATCAATTATTAATATGCTGTAGGACATAGATTACTTTAATACTTTAATATTTTAATAAATAAAATAAATATAATATAGTTGATTCTGATGATTATTGTTGTGTATTTGAATGCCTTTGATTCATTTTCTTTGTAAATTGTTTCTATATTGCCCTGTCAGTTATGAAAATCTACTAGTTAGTAAACCTAACACCTTAACTTAATTGTGTGTATGTACAGCTTATGTGTGTTGGCGCCATGTGTCCATCTGGTAGTGTGTGTGTGTGTGTGTGTGTGTGATGGTACAGTAGATGTTGTAAGCCAGTGTGTGTGTGTGTGTGCAGGTGTGAAGGCCACCAGAGATCTGCCACCTGCTCCACATGTCCGAGCTCCAACAGCACCGATAGCTGGATACTGACTGCTTCACTACACTCTCACTAACACACACACAAACTATTACTAAACTCAACCCTCACAGGAAGCATTGTGCAATCTTACTGTGTGAAATAAAAACTCATTAATAAGCCTTTTGAGGAATGGGAACATGGACAGTGTCCTCATAAGACACATTTGCATTGTAATGCATGCCATATAGGGCTGGGCTGATAAACGATATTATATCAAATCGGGATAACATTTATAAACTCTGGACTTTTTCCTCTATATTGATCTAAGAGATAATCCCACAGCAGAAATGTGCAACAATGAGAACAGGGTTTATGCAGGAATCCTAAAGGTAATCTCAAAACTTTAAGACCTTTTTAAAGACCTTCTCAGAATATTTTAAGACCTCATCGCCACTTCAAGTTAACTTAATAAACCTTTAACTTAATAAACAGTTGTTAATAAACAGTTGTGGTTAAATAAAAGGAGCACAACCGTGCAACAGAACTCATAACCTTGAAAGAAACAAAGCTTGAAAGAATAAATTACGTGGTTGTTTTCAGCGACAGGCTTCAGCCACTGTTTAAACTCGTCTTTCTCCAACCAGGAGATGCAAACTTGCATTATAGCCCATTTCATCGTCTGTTTCGCTCTATGGTTTCGGTATATGTGGAGAGAGTCACATCACCTTCCTGCGTTTGTCGGAAATTACATGACATCACCTGGACGGAGTTTGGCCGGAAGCGCCCAAGCCCTAACCAATCGCGTGGATCGAGCACGCCGTTGTTAATATTAGGAGGAAAATAAATATATTCATATTTTTGGAGTCAAACTCTTTGGACAACGCTTGAACAAAATTCAAGACCTCGTAAAAACGTGATAAGACTTTTTAATCCCTTTTAACAGCCTTCATTTTCTCATAATTCATATATCAATACTCTTTAAGACCCCGCGGACACCCTGGAGAATCTAAAAGTGTGTTGATATGAGAGATATCAAATTTGTGGGTTAATAATTCTGACTTTCACTCCAGTCCATCAGTTGCCATTTTATCTTTTCTTTTGGACAATACCAACCCAGGCTCATTCTGAGAACTTAGTCCCGTGGACGTTTCTGGAGACCGCGAAATACGTAGCCGGGGGTACGTACGGCTGCATTTCATTTTTTTAAGCGAACGCTGTGGGGCGGTGTGACGCCTCTGTGTGGAGGGCTTTCCCGCTGCAACCAGTTTGTCCGGTTAGCTCTTCGTGTACTTTGGTGGACTCGAGGCGCAGAGAGGGGCTGACCACGACCACGATGACCGGGTTGGAGTCCGGGGAAGAGCGGTTCCAGAAATCAGGTAAGAAAACAAAAACAAAATCCAAAAAATTAAGCGAACAAGTTCATCACAGGGTGAGAATGTGGTCAAAATCTGAAAACGGGGTGAAAATCAGACGAGGGCTTTTCTTTTCTGGACAGCTTTTCTGAATCATCGTTGGTTGGGTTTAGGGACGGAGGAGGATGGGTCAGCCGATTGGCCGGTCGCACGGTCAATCATTCTGTCATCCAGGCAGACAGGCGGAAGGTCATTCGACAGCGGCCTCTTGCGGGTTTACGCGAGAACGGCACGGGAAAAAGCGCGCACAACGGCCTCTCGCGGACTCGCGAAAACAAAAACTGCAAAAATACGTACCTCCCGGAACGTATTTCGCGGTCTCCAGAAACGTCCACGGGACTACGTTCTCAGAATGAGCCTGGGTTTGACAATACCCTGCTCAGAAAAAAAATGAACACATCACCAACTTTAAAAACAATTGACTCAACAAATTAAAAGCGGTTTAGGTCTTGCACAATCTAAAATAGAAAGAGTGGAACAGAGATCCTCTAAGACCACAAAATACACACTTAATTTTTAACACTTGAATTAATCACAGAAATAGAACCATAATTGTCCATTTGTCAGTGCTGGTTTATAAAACTCTCTCCAACATGGTTTTGTTTCACTAGAGAGAGAGAGAGAGCAGACAGCTGTATACTGACCGCTTCACTGGACTCTCACTAACACACACACACACACACACATGGCCCGAGGCGGTGTCGGTCAGCGAGGAGATGCTCGACACCTGCTGCTACAGATGTTCTGGATCCTCAATGTGACACTTTAAAGAGCGTCTGTGGATCACCTGCAGCCATCAAGAGGCTGAACAGTGAGAAAAACAGTCTGGAGCGCTTCACAAACTGGACTGAGAACAGTTCATGATGCAATACACAAACCTACACACATACTGCCAGACTATCAGAAGACAAAAGTTCATTCATAGTCCAAAAAACACCAAAACAAAACACTAAAATAAACATCACCAATGATGCATAATTAATATTACATCCAGGGATGCAAGAAATTACCGGTTGCTGACGAATATTGTCCAAAAACATTCACATTTTGCTATTCTGCTCTAATTAGTGCTGAACAATATATTGCTTAATTATTGTTATCGTGATAATAGTATATGCAATATCTGTATTGCAATCATGTGTGACAAATTACATTTACTTTAAGCATTGGCTGTTTTTCTAATTCGACCAATCAGATGGGTCTATCTTTAGCTCCGCCTCCCCAGCAGTTGCTGTTCTGCTATTGGCTGGAGCGGCTCAAAAGTGAACCCATAGCTAAAAATAAGCACTTATGAGCGGAGTCAAGATGGAAAATGACAACAGCCAGTCAGTGTTTGCACCTTGACACAGTTTTGTAGTCTGAATTATAATTGATTAGATCACAAAATATATGTTACCTGTTTATTTTAATATAAATAAATACATAAATCATATCAAAACAACTAATATAAATAGCATTTTTCGGGGGAAATGCTATATCATTAAAAAAAAAATCAACATTGCAATAATCATTGAGTAATGTGTAGCCCTAGCAATAACATTCAATATTCTATCCATAATTTCTTCAATTCTCTGATACTGACTGTAATGTTGTCACGATCACCAGCAATCTAGGCCTAGATTGAACTACAACTCCCAGAAGTCTTTGCATTCACACACCAGTTCCTGATCGCCCCTGATAATACATACACCGCTGGAAGCTCATGATGGACTGATTAGTAGGATTATAAAGATACCACACACACTCACACTCACACACACACACACACACACACACACTTTGATGAAACTTGTTACAATTCTAAGCATTTTCTCTGCCTTGTCTAGTCTGTTTGACCTTTGTTTGTTTCACTGTTTATGTTGTTTTGCTGCCTGTCTCCATCATCTTCCTGTGACTTAAACTATGCTTTAGATTACCTACGTGCTCCTGTCTGTCCGTTTTGACATTTGACTGTCTGACAATTCTCAAACAAAGCTGCATTTGGATCCTCAACTCAGTTGTTTACAGACTCAATACAAATCTAATAGCATGTACATTTTTTAAAGCTGCTTTGGAATGATAATCATTGTGTTAGTGCTTTACAAATAATATATCCTGTTCATGTGTATTTATCCACACATGAACTGCACAAAACCAAAAGTTTCTAGTTTACTTGTTTCTGCTGTTTGCACTAACAGTACTGTGTCGTCATTCTCGACTCATTCACTGTAAATTTTATTTTACTGTTAATAAAAGGTGGATTGTGTTTTATAAAAGTTATTGGACTAATTGTAAAAAGTCTTACAAAATTACTTATTTATTTAATAAAAAATAAGTACTACACAAGTCTTTTCAGTTTCTGTTTCCTGCCAAATGCATTCATCATTTTTGATTTTAGCCCAGATTTGTCATTCAACTGGATCTGTAATTACAACTAACCCAAATATTCTGCGATCTAGATTACAAGCACCAGTGTGAATGGAAATATCAATTTAATCCTGATCAGAGCGATTGTTTAGTAATAATGTGAACACAAAGAGAAGTGTGTTTGGTTCATTCAGAAGTAAACACACATCAAGCTGTATTTTTGTAGATGTATTTGTGTCTCTACTTGTCGCCATTAGAGAATGTTTCTATCTTATTATTCTGAACATTTTAACAAGCCGCATAAGCATTTGTGTTTATCACACTTACAGTAGGCGTGATGTGTTTACGCCACAAGTATTTTCTGCTAAAGAGATGCAGAATGCAATCCAGGACCAGCACGGAGACGCACACTAACAAACTAATGAACAAGCAGACAAATAGACACTGTTGAAATGGGAAATTTCAGCTCACTAAAGAAGCACTTGAGACTGCTTTAAGTCTACATAATCATCACAAATCAAAAAAGAAATGGTAAACGCTTAGTTGCACATCAAAGTCAGGGAACAAATACAGATGGTCAACACACATGACCTACTGAGAAAAGAAAGAAAGAAATCTGGTAAATCTAATATTTTGCATTGCATAGACAGACAAAAAACAATAAAAAACAATGGTGTTATAAATTTTATAAAAGTAAAATACAATAACTAAATGACACTAGAAAGAAAATACCCAGCTAATGGCACTAAAAAGTAACGTTAGGTAATAAATAAATAAATAAATAAATAAATAAATAAATAAATAAATAAATAAATAAATAAATAAACGAATGAATAAATAAATTAAATAAATGAAAAAATAAAAAATATAATTATTTATTTAATAAATACATAAACGAATAAATAAATAAATAAATAAATAAATAAATAAATAAAGGAATAAAATAAATGAATAAATAAAAATATAAATAAAGGAATAAAATAAATGAATAAATACAAATATAAATAAATGAATAAATAAAGGAATAATAAAAAAATAAACAAATAAATAAATAATAAAATAAATAAATAAATAAATAAATAAATAAATAAATAAATAAAAAATATAATTATTTAATTAATAAATACATAAACGAATGAATGAATGAATAAATAAATAAATATAGGAATAAAATAAATGAATAAATAAAAATATAAATAAATGAATAAATAATAAATAAATAAATAAATAAATAAATAAATAAATAAATAAATAAATAAATAAACAAATGAATAAATAAATTAAATAAATGAAAAAATAAAAAATATAATTATTTATTTAATAAATACATAAACGAATAAATAAATAAATAAATAAATAAATAAATAAATAAAGGAATAAAATAAATGAATAAATAAAAATATAAATAAAGGAATAAAATAAATGAATAAATACAAATATAAATAAATGAATAAATAAAGGAATAATAAAAAAATAAACAAATAAATAAATAAATAATAAAATAAATAAATAAATAAATAAATAAATAAATAAATAAATAAATAAATAAATAAATAAATAAAAAATATAATTATTTAATTAATAAATACATAAACGAATGAATGAATGAATAAATAAATAAATATAGGAATAAAATAAATGAATAAATAAAAATATAAATAAATGAATAAATAAATAAATAAATAAAGGAATAATAAAAAAGAAATAAATAAATAATAAAATAAAGGAATAAAGAAAAATATAATTATTTAATTAATAAATACATAAACGAATGAATGAATGAATGAATGAATAAATAAATAAATGAATAAAGGAATAAAATAAATGAATAAATAAAAATATAAATAAATGAATAAATAAATAAAGGAATAATAAAAAAGAAATAAACAATAAAATAAAGGAATAAATAAAAATATATAATTATTTAATTAATAAATACATAAACTAATGAATGAATGAATGAATAAATAAATAAACAAATAAATAAATAAATAAATTAATTAATTAATTAATAAAATAAATAAATTAATAAAATAAATTAAAAAATAAAAATAATTAAATAAATATATAAATAACTGAATAAATAAATAAATAAAAAGGAATAAAGACATAAATAAATAAATGAATTAATTAAGTAAATAAATGAATAAATAAATAAATCAATAAATGAATAAATAAATAAATAAATAAAAAGTAAGAACGAATGAAAATAAAGGAATAAATAAAAATAAATAAATAAAAATAAATACATGAATGAATAAAAATATTTAAACAAATGAATGAATGAATTTATTAATAAATTAATGAATATATACACACACACACACACACACACACACACACACACACACACACAGTTGAAGTCAGAACTATTAGTCCCCCTGAACTATTAGCCCCCTGAATTATTAGCCCCCCTGTTTATTATTTTTCCCCAATTTCTGTTTACCGGAGAGCAGATTTCTTCAACACATTTCTAATCATGATAGTGTTAATAACTCATCTCTAATAACTGATTTATTTTCTCTCTGTCATGATGACAGTAAATAATATTAGACTAGATATTCTTCAAGTTATAAACTATTCTTCTAGTATTCAGCTTAAAGTGACATTTAAAGGCTTAACTAGGTTAATTAGGTTAACTAGGCAGGTTAGGGGAATTAGGCAAGTTATTGTATAATGATGGTTTGTTCTGTAGACAGTCAAATAAAAATTGCTTAAAAGGGCTAACAATTTTGCTAATAATCTAGCCGAAATAAAACAAGTAAGACTTCCTCCAGAAGAAAAAATATTTTCAGACATACTGTGAAAATTTCCTTGCTCTGATAAACATAATTTGGGAAATATTTAAAAAGGGGAAAAAAATTCAAAGGGGGGCTCATAATTCTGACTTCCACTGTATATATATATTTATTTGTATGTGTATATATGTATATAAGATAGTGTTTTCTATGTCATTATGTGTTGCTTTTATTTAAGGGGGGACTTTTTAACATTATGTAAGAGGTCTACAGATGAAATTATTTTACAGTAATGTTTATTAATGCGCATTGACCCTGTAAACAAATAAACTACAAACACGCTGAAAATGTGTATTGTGCAGCTCTACATGGAAGTGATTGTGAAAGCTGATAATTAAAAACTGTCCAACTTTATTACATCTCTATAATAGACACACAATCAAAGCACTTCTACAGGCACAGAGAAGAGCAGACGTTCATTACACTGATCATTTACTTGTGATCTAAAAAGAGCTCTAGAAACTCATCTGTTTGTGTGTTTTGTGAGTTTCTTGACCTGAATAAACCCAAACGCTGTCTGGCACCCTGACACTGAACTGCAGAAATGGTTATTTCTGAAAACACTGCATCTGGTGTTTGAGTTTGGTCTGAAACGCTTCCATTAGTCCAGCAGAGAAATGAAGAGCACTGACAGTGAAAGGCTGTATTTGCTGTAGAGGCTTCAGAGCATCAGCACAGCAGATTAAAGCATAAGTGAACAACAACCCAAAAAAACATCTGGAGAAAAGACAAAACTCTGCTTTAGTCAGCTCAGTGTAATGAACGTCTGCTCTTCTCTGTCCCTGTGGAAGTGCTTTGTTTGTGCGTCTCTATAAGAGCTGTAATAAAGTTGGACAGTTTTTAATCATGAGCTTTCACAATCACTGCCATGTAGACAACCCAGGCTCTTTCTGAAAACGTACCCCTGTGTACAGTTCTGAAGATCACCAAATATGTCCCAGGAGGTCATTGTTTGCAGTTCTTGTTTTCGCGAATCCACCAGAGGTCGCTGTGTATGTCAGATCTCAAGTTTCTCTCGCGAGTGCTATTCAGGCCTGCTGTTTCCACATAAATCCACCAGAGACCACTGACTGACCGATCGACTGACCCACCCTCCTCCTTCCCAAACTCAACCAATAGTGTTTTAAATTCAGAAAAAGAAAAGCCTTTGCCTAATTTTTACCATGTTTTCAGATTTTACCACATTCTCACCCTGTTATTTACTTGTTTATTTTATCGTTGGGCTTCTGTTTTTGTCGTATCTGCTTTTTTGGAACCATTCTTCGCTGGACTCAAACACGCTGATATACTTGGTGAGCCACTGGGCAAACTGGTAACAGCAGGAAAGCCGTCCATATGGAGGTAAGCGGTCAGCTGGCAAGCGCAAAAAGGAACAAAATCATATAACCCAGTAGCATTCGTTTTAAAGACGAAATGCAGCCATTCGTTCCTCTGGCTACATAATTCACAATCTCTAGAAATGTATATAGGACTAGGTGTTCAGAATAAGCCTGTGTTGACATGTAGAGCTGCACAGGTGACAGTTTCAGCATCTACTGCGTTCACAATACACACATCTGCATGAAAATATATCATTTGTGAAGTTTGATTATTTGCACAATATAAAAATAAGACAAATATATCTTGCAAAGAAAAAAAAACATTCCAAAATGCTATTTCAGAGGCTCAATTCTTCTAAAATCAAGTTTAAGCCCCCTTTCAAGAACTTTCCATGTGCATTTGTGGTAAATTACATATTTACATATATATTCATACTAGTAGGAATGGGTACCGAAACTCGGTACTTTATCGGTATCGGTGCTACATTATAAAAGACTGAAGTATCAATAAGCTCTGACGTTAACGGTTCTGCTATCAGTACTGGATAATTATTGCTGAATAAACATTACAGTAGTGTAATTTACCTGACCAACCTTTTCTATCTTGCGATATTTGATATTCGTCTGCACAGTTGTCAATCTCACATGAGAAAAGCTCGTGTTTCCGGCGAACGCGTCAAGTATAAAAGCCTTCACAGTTCTCGGCTGTGTGGGCGCACTCAGTGAAGGCTCGCGCTAAGCGCACACATATAGCTCGCGACAGACTCGCGTGCACACACAGCTCATAAACTTCCAGAGTGGCAGAGAGAACCAAACAGGCTGCATTTCCCGAGTGGACACCGACGTTGCACGTTGAAACAAATGCAACAAGTTTGGCTAAGCATCTTTCAAAAGCGCCCTCACTGCAGAAAGACAAATGAAACGTTTTCAACTGCCTAGCTAAAGGTACATCATCCACATTGTTATGCTAGCAGTCAATCACATAAGGTCTCTCTAAATTAGTATTAGTCAAACACACACATTGGGTTACATAGACAAAAGTCTTTTTTCTGCAGTGGCCTAATTACATCTTTAACAATAAAAATGCTTTTACATCAGCTGTATTGACAAATATAGCCTCTGAATAGCCTAATAATACAAATTATAAAATAAAAAACTGCTTATTTTTACATTGTGAACTCCCAAAACACTCATTTATGTGAATGTGTTAATGACGGATCATTATTTAACTGCATTTTGCAACTCAGAGAGAGTATTTTCAACTGCAGACAGCACAATAAACAAGAGAGATCCTGACTTCTGCCAGAAAAGGCAAACATGTTGATTTTTCTCCAGAAGAATTGTTAAAAACAGAGTCATTTTCACCTTTTAACCATTGAACATTCTTTTACAGGAAAAAATTGTACATAATTGTTTTACAATTATTGTTTTTTTATTAAAAACATAATAATAAAATAAAGTGTTGTTTTTCATTTAAAAAAAGACAACAAAAAGTACCAAACCGATAAGTGTTATGGATAAAAGTAGTAATACCGTTAAAACCTTAACGATACCCATCCCTACATACTCCGTAATACTATATTAGATGATATTCATGATTTTATTCTATAGTTTAGACCTACTGTCATGTACTCTCTTAAATGTGCTTAACTTGCATGCTGAAAACACAATATATAATAATAATGCACACATAATAAACATAATAATGTTATCTAAACATTCATTCATTCATTTCTCTTTGGCTTAGTCCCTTAAGTCATCAGGCGTCGCCACAGTGGAATGAACCACCAACTATTCCAGCATATGTTTTACACAGCAGATGCCCTTCCAGCTGCAACCAAGTACTGGAAAACAGCCATACACACTCATACACTACGGCCAATTTAGTTGATCAATTCCCCTATAGCGCAAGTGTTTGGACTGTGAGGGAAACCGGAGCACCCGGAGGAAACCCACGCCAACACGAGGAGAACATGCAAACTCCACACAGAAACACCAACTGACTCAGTCGGGACTCAAACCAGCGACCTTCTTGCTGTGAAGCAACAGTGCTAACCATGGAGCCACTGCGTTGTGTTATAAACAAGTTATTTCCAAAAATAAAAATCTACAAAATTTGAGCTAAGTTTTCATTTCATTTCTTTTTTCATTTTCATGAATATTAAATATATATTACATATATATATATATATATACATATATAATATAAATATATTACTAAATATATATATTTTACATATATATATATATATATATATATATATATATATATATATATATATATATATATATATATATATATATATATATATATATATATATACACACCCAAACATATTAATTTGGGTGTGGTCATTTTTCCAGTTTTGTCGTTGGTACTGACTAATCTAATGTACAGTATTTGCACAAACACACTCATGTAAAGCATCCTGTGGAAAATACGATCTTACACTGAGCACTCTATATCGCATTAATATAAAGCATCACAATCTGACACACACAAACCAAGACTGAGGAAAGCCATCAGTTTCTGTCTGCTGTTAAATGTAGAGCTGTAATAAGACAGACTGAGAGAAAAGAGGACAAAGACTGATGGATAGGAGAGAGACGAGTGTCCAGACGGGGCGTAACACACTTCTACTGCGGTAATTCACCTCAAATCCACTCACACAGATTAAACCTGAGACCCAGACTGACAAACAGAAGAGGACTGATGAGACTGACACACAAAACAACACCTCCACACTGACAATAGGGTTGGAGGAGTAGAAATTGTACAATGAGTGAATCTGCAGTAGTCACATCACAGGATCTGCACTTGGAGATGTTCCCGGAGCTACGTTTTTGAGAACCGACAATTATGTACCCTGGACTACATTGTCCTGCAGTTTTTGCTGTTATAAATCCACTAGAGGGTGCTGTTTTTGACAATCTCAAACATGTTACTGAGGCACGTTTTCTTATGTGTGTCATTTCCCATAAGTCCACCAGAGGGCGCTATTTATATTTCGCTGTTTATATTACTGCAAATATTGACATCCTTTTCTTGTGTGTCCGTGAGAGAAGCCAGTCATCAAACATTAAAGGTGCAGTAGGTGATATGCCAGAATGCTAGCATTAGCATAATAGCTTAGAAATTTTACGACCCTCCCCTGCTGTCCAAAGCCACACCTCCTTGATTCGTGAACGTGTGAACATGCACTGATTAGATATAACACTAGATCATGTCATTCACCAGTTAGAAAACTCTATGGAGACACACTTTATCAAGCGTAGTTGTTGACAGGTTCAGGAATTATATTTCCCCAAAACTGTCACCTTTTTACTTAAGTTTTGTTTTTGCCCCATTTGCAGGGCGAGACGGGAGTTTGAGCTCAGGTAGATCTCGACAACTCCCCCTTGCAAAGAGCAGATGACTAAAATAAAATGACTGCACAGAAATGACAGCCGTCCTGATAAAGGACTAGAACCGGTGACTTCCGGCTGCGATGCAACAGTGCCAGCCACTGGGCCGCCGTGCCGCCCTATGAAGGGAAAGATGGAGAGGTAGGGGTGGAAGGGGGGATTCTTCAAATCGAAGATGACTGTAGTGAGAAACCCTGGCTCTTTTATAGTGGGTTAGGAATCGTCTGATTGGTGGATCATACGTAGCTAATGCAGAACCAGCCAGGTTCAATGATAATCACGTGATCCTCTCGAAATTAGTTAATAAATAAACTTCATTTATTGTTAATTATTGCTCTTATCACTTTGTAATTGTATGTTCATGTATCCCAGTCTCCTACAGATTACTTCCTGATTTATATTGTACATCTCTTCTTTTATTAATAAATGTCTATTTAATGTCTATTGAGAAACAGCCATCGAGTTTTCATTTTCACTTGTGCTCGCTGATCCTCGTACATCGCTTGTTTTCAGCTCCTGTTTCACTTGAACAACTAAACGAATGCTCAGCTCTATTTAATTGTGGATGCTGTAAAAGGTACTCTATGAACTTGAAGATAGCCAATCTTTCGCTGGACGCTTCAGTGGCTGATCAACACTCGCATGCATGTAAAGCCATTCATAAACAAGAACACAGTCTACAATACAGTGGCTAAAATAGATTTACAACATACCTGTCTAAAAGTAATCCTTCAGTCGTGGTGTCACCCTTCAACCGTTGTTCTGAACTGCATAATGTCACTGCCCTTCAGCGTACTAAAGAAATCAAGTGTTGATTCAGGGTTTAGAAAAGGTTTGATTCTGCAGTATTGGCAGAAGCCCTTTCAGAAACAATCTTTCTTTTCATGCACACAAGGCCACGCTGGTCTTTCAGAAAGAAGTTCAGGTTAATGCAGAGTTTACCTGAGGATGTGTCTCTGTCAGCGGTGGATCTGTGTGTCACGTGTTTGCAAGTGATGCATCTGTCTGTATCTGTCTGCTTACAGAGGCTGTGCAGAAATTCAGCTGTAAATTTGTGGACAGACACTTTGAGTTGCCTGTCGTAAGTGAGTTATTATTTTTATTTTTGCTGGTCCGACAATATTTAATTGGATTTTTAGTTTTATGCCTTATCCAGAATATAAAAACACATATAAATACACTTAAATAATTGACTTTAATCAGTACTATTGGAATGTGTGGAGACTTTCAACCAGCACAACAACACATGCTTTTGTAGACAATCCCCTACTGCAGCTTTAAGGTTATTAATAAATGACGCTCTCTGTTTGATCAAACTGCCTATTTAAAATGAGTCGAAACAACATAATTATTGATTATTCTTTTGCGAAACTGTTCGATCCACTTAAATTTGTACAAATATAAAATAATAGGGTAACTTAATTCCTTCATGTTGTCCCAACACAACTGATTGTGTGTAAGCCAGCATCTCTCACAGTGTGTGATGTTGTGATTGATCAGCAGTAAATGTTGGCAGAGGGAAGAGAAAGTGTCGCATGTTTGCTTCAGAGTTTTGACTTGAGTAAACAAAACACTTCAATAATCAACAGATGAACGCGCTCACACACTGTGAACGTGACGCCATTACACTGCATGACAACAGAGCTGGGATTATTAGATTATACACACACACTTACTAACATACACTTACAGACACACACACACTTACAAACACAAACAAAAACACACAATCACACACAAACACACACACACACACACACACACACACATGTATAAACATTCTAACCACACACACAAAATGCGGACACACTAACACAAACGTGCGCAAACACAATCACACACACACACACTTAACAAAACAAAAGCACAAAAAAACACACACACACACACATACAGAGACAGACACTCACAAACACACACATACACAAAACAAAACACACGCACACACACAACATTCGCGCGCACAATCAAACACGTGCACACACACACACATAAAACAAATACAAAAAAGCAAAAAAAAAAAAAAGAACCCAAAAACTTCACACACACAAAAAACAACGTGCACACACACACAGAGACACACACACACAAAGACAAACACACACATGCAAAAAAAACCAAGAGCACAAAAAGTACACAAAAAAACTGCACACACACACACACACACACACACAAAACGAAGACAAAGGAGCCCAAAAAAGCATGCACGCACACACACACACACACACACTCAGTCACACACACTCACATACACACATACACAGAGCAAACACACGCACAAAACAAACACAAAAGAGCACAAAATGTACACAAAAAACTGCACACACAAACGCGTGCGCACACACACTTACACACACATACACAACAAATACAAACAAGCCCAAAAATAAATAAAAAATAGACAAACAAAAATTCACACACAAACTCGTGCACACACAATCACACACACACACAAACAAAGACAAAACAAACACAAAAAGAACACAAAAATGCATGCACACACAATCACACACACACAGAGACAAACACACATACACAAAAACACACACATACACAAAAATTGCAAAAGCACAAAAATTACACAAAAATGCTCGCACACACACAATATCACACACACTTACACACACAGAGACAAACACACAAACACAAAAAATCCAAAAGCACAAAAAAGTACACACAAAATGTGCGCACACACACACACACACACACAAACACACACACACACAGAAAAACACACACTCAAACACACACAAACATAAAAGAACACACACACACACACGCACACACAAACACAAAACAAATTAGCATAAAAAAAGCACACACACACACACACACACACACACACACACACACGCACACGCAGAAAAACACACACTCAAACACACACAAACACAAAAGAGCACACACACACACACACACACACACACACACACACACACACACACACGCACACACAAACACAAAACAAATTAGCATAAAAAAAGCACACACACACACACACACACACACACACACACACACACACACACACACACACGCACACACACACGCAGAAAAACACACACTCAAACACACACAAACACAAAAGAGCACACACACACACACACACACACGCACGCACACACAAACACAAAACAAATTAGCATAAAAAAAGCACACACACAAACACACACACTTGATTGAAACAACAAATAACAAGATTATATGAGAAGTGCTCCGGCTTTCCTGACTCCTCTCAACACAGTTTTCCGACAGATCCTCTCAGTTCTTCCGAACATTGAGAGAGATTTCCAAACGCAGCCGCTGTGTTTTATGAGCACGCGGAGGTTAATGTAGCATACAGCTGCTACTCTTACTGACACGTGAGATTGGCTCATTTCCACACAATTAATGAGCAGATCAACACACTGAGAGACCCGTCATCAGAGAATCAACACACACACACACACACACACACACATCAGGAGAGCTGCATCTGTACAGAGATATAACATCCCAATGCTTCTTTAATATCATACTGCAAATAAATGTTCTGTAGTGACATAAAACACACACACACACACTACATGACAAAAGTCTTGTGGTGGATCCCAGTTGTAAGAGCCACAAATAATATCTTGACTTCTAGTTGATCATTTGGAAAAGTGTCAGAAGGGGGATTTTTCTGCTGAATCATCTGTTGATCTGCATCCCAATCATCACAGATACTGCAGAAGACCTACTGGAACCAGCATGGACCAAGATTCTCACAGAAATCAGTCAAGTTTGGTGAAGGAGAAATCATGGTTTGGGGTTCCATTCAGTATGAGGGTGTGTGAGAGATCTGCAGAGTGGATGATCAACATCAACAGCCTGAGGTATCAAGACATTTGTGCTGCCCATTACATTACAAACCACAGGAAAGAGCGAATTCTCCAGCAGGATAGCGCTCCTTCTCATACTTCAGCCTCCACATCAAAACTCCTGAAAGCAAAGAAGGTCAAGGTGCTCCAGGATTGGCCAGCCCAGTCACCAGACATGAACATTATTGAGCACGTCTGGGGTAAGATGAAGGATGAGACATTGAAGATGAACACAGACTCTTGATGATCTCTGGGAGTCCTGCAAGAAGGCTTTCTTTGCCATTCCAGATGACTTTATTAATCAGTGATTTGAGTCATGTCAGAGATGTATGGATGCAGTCCTCCAAGCTCATGATGGAGTCAGACACAATATTCATTCTGTTTCCACTGCAGCATGAGCACATATTCTATACTGGACATTATTGAAGGTTCAGTGAGCAGACTTTAGTCTAAGCAGAGTCAGAGCTTACTGTCCTAATGAAATCAGTCAAAATCAAGACATGATCATATTTTATTGTGCTCAAATAAGAGTCATCTAGAGGCCTTTACCTTTCATATAAGACACTTCTGATACACAATGCAAATGTTATAACAACTTATCAATATTTCATTTCTGGTCAAAAATAAATGTATCAAAATAAAAATAAAAAACTATTATACTTAAAAAAAATTGAATAATGAATAAGTAAAATAAAAAAACAAACAAAATAAAATATTTATTTAAATCATTTTTGGGTAGAAATAATTATATATAATTATATTTGCATTTTTAAATAACACAATAAATAAATAACTAAATAGTATGAAGGTGGCATGGTGGCTCAGTGGTTAGCACTGTCACCTCACAGCAAGAAGGTCGCTGGTTCGAGTTTCAGCTGGGCCAGTTGGCATTTCTGTGTGGAGGTTGCATCTTCCTCCCGTGTTGGTGTGGGTTTGCTCCGGGTGCTCCTGTTTCCCCGACAGTCCAAACACAAGCGCTATGGGTGAATTGATGAACTGATGTGTGTGCATGAATGAGTGTGTATGGGTATTTTCCAGTACTGGGTTGCAGCTGGAAGGTCATCCGCTGTGTAAAAAAATATATAGTTGGCGGTTCATTCCACTGTGGCGACCCCGGATTAATAAAGGGACTAAGCCGAAGGAAAACGCATAAATTAATGAGTTCTGGGAGACTGTCAAATACTATTAAAACCACATTATGAATAATC
>NC_079435.1:61659019-61796519 GCF_903798145.1 Danio aesculapii | reverse complement strand
AGATTACAACGATGGAGATTGGTTCAAAGGTAACGGCCGCTGGAAGTGACCGAATTGATCAATATTATGATATTATGATGTGCATAAAATCAATAAATGATTTCGCTTAACTCTTTCCCTGCAGTTAACGAGAGAAAACGCTTCCCTGCCTCTGACGAGTTTTATGGCAATCCGTGTTTGAGGTGTATTACGGTAGGGGAATCCCTAACGCATGCCCTGAGTGAGATAGTTGTCAGATGACTCGGGGAGTGAAATCTGAGAAAATGTAAGATTGTGGATGAAATTCCCCACCATTTGAGATCTGTTTTAGATCTCATCTCGACAAGAGACCAAAATAAAGAAGCCTTATTTTTCATGATTTGTGTCATTGTGTCAGATTGCACACCTAACAACACATCTTCGCATATTACATCTGGGAATTATCACCCCAATATCAGTCATTTGTCATTTTTATCGCAAAAAAAAGAAAGAAATAAAGAAATCGCAAAAAAAATCATTATTACATTATGAACAAGTACGTTACTTATTTTTAAAGTACATAGTAGTTAAAGTCAGAATGAAATCAAAACTTACTCTTCATATTATTGTATGTATATAATAGTGCTTGTCATAAACGATGAATCTGTGCACTTCATTGTTTTGTAAAAATTTATTTGACTCAAAGTCTTTTATAAATAAACCTTTACCTACTTTATCAAATATTATAACCTTCCATCTAGCCTTAGAACGACTTTCTTTTCAATTCTGGTCACATGAAATGCCTTTAGGGCAGAGCCATTAGTAAATTGGGGCGTGGCTAAAATTAATTCAAGGCGGGGCTATCAGGGCTTGTTTCTGTCATACTTTAGTCCATTCATCAATCTTCCTTCATTTTGTTAATAACCATCATCTTCCTACGATCCAATCAGTTTTGAATGGGCAAAATCATGCACTTCTTAACTTCCATTTCATGTGACTTTAACAAGAGTTAATATAAAGTGGGACGTCCTGTGAGCTATTTCAGTAGTCCCATTAGTCACATTGAATCAGCATAAGCTCTTAAATCTTGTTTATAATGCAAATCTATCTGGATTTCCTGGGTTTCTTGTTCATAACATATTTGGAGTTTTGCATGAGAGCGCCCTCTGGCTTTTGAAGGAGATTTTACTACTGATCAAACAAACTGTGCTTCCCTGACAAGATGTGCATGATAGGCCTGTCACAATAATCAATATATAATCAATAATATATATATATATATATATATATATATATATATATATATATATATATATATATATATATATATATATATATATATATATAAAATCAATATATATATACTGTATACACACACACACTTTTATATATCTACTTATAATATATCTACAAATTTTTGGTGAACCAATTCTAGCTACATTTTAGCTAATTGTGCAACATCTCTGTCTCTATTAGATGTGTCAGTGTCAGTATAGTTAAAAACACTGTGGTATTTATTATAAATGACTATAGTATATTCTCATGTCGGTGTCAGACGGCTAAAAATCGGTAGCAGATATTGCATCCTCTGGCTACTTTTTCCCGTGCGCTTTTTTGCATTTATTATTTATTTAGGAAATGTGTTTTCACATTAACTATATTAAATTATCCAATTTCTCATTATTAAACTGTTAAATTGACTATAATTAAATGAAATATTTTTACGAATAAGATATGATGTGTTCTTTGGAAGAGTGTGATGATTTTATATTGTCATTCTGGCATTATATAATGAGTATCCCAGTATATTTTTGGTTCAATATATAAATACACACAACAAAAAATAGATATCGTGACAGGCCTAGTGCATGATCATCACAGCTAAATTCTGATTTTATTCAGACTGATCCTTCAGCCCTAATTAAAAGCACACTGCCTTGCCTCTGTAAAAAAAGACTTAAAGTCTCAGAGCATTTGATTCTGCTTTAGTCCATGAGCTCCATCTCTTTCTCCAGCGTTTTGTTTTACTAGAGTTGTCTGTTTACCGTGGTTAACTTTAATGCAGACCTCTTTAAACTCTCTCTTCAGCCATTACAGCACATCAGTCGTGACTCCTTGAGAAGGAGCCTCCAGCACTGCTCTCCAGAACATCAAACTTTAACAGGGCTTCAAAACAAACACGAGGTAAGAAACGCAGAGCATTAACACGTAACACCGGTAACACAAGCATGAGTTTACTTGATTCCTGCGTTCTTTGTCCTCTGCAACTCCTCTGATCTGAACGCTCCCCATCCGTCTGCGCTTGTATAAAGACCACAGCTGTGCTTCTCAAACGCTTTGAGATTATTACAAAGCAGAAAGTGTTGCGCATGACTTGCAAACAGTGACAAATGAACAATTTCATGCAAATCTCAACCTTACCATGAACGAAAAGTGAAGTTTTCACCAAAATAGCCAAAGTTTTTGGGTAGGCTTGTATTTCACAATACTGTAAAATGCTGAAAAATGTCTGTCATCATTTTTTTTTATGATTTTGTTTGATTTTCCAGTCACACATAAGACAATTTTACACCCGTCACATCCACAACAAAGCTTTTGTCCTCATAAAATAAATTATTCAGTTCTATAGAGAGACAATCTTTTGATAATTAACATTTGTGCTGTGTTGTCCAGTGTAATTTACTAAATTTCTATGAAGTTGTTTACTGTTGTCACTAGGGTTGCACAGTTTACCGGTACTATGGTAGTATCACGATATTATATTATACTGGCGGTGCCACTGTAGTATGTAAACGGTAGTATCGTCATTAACGGTCTATCTACAATAGATATTGTTGCATGTGAAAAAGTCACTAAGTTATGTTTTATAAACAAATTTGGGGAGGAGCACGCGCAGAAGTTTCAGTATCAAATACGTCATTGACAATTATTCCATTATCCAATCAGTTCTTGACCAAACCCTTATATATACCAAAGCTGTCTCACCTGCAGCATCTCACGACTTTAGCATCCCTCCACCACCCCGTCACCTCACCTCTTAAGCATTACAATCCTGGGGGGAGCGTTCTGGGGCCAGGCTAGATACTTCGCTCGAATCCCTAGAGGAATAACTCGAGTTTGGGTGTCTTCCCCGAGCTCAGAGCCCTCTCCCCGGACAGCACGCCAAATACGCTTTATTCTGAAACTATTGCAAGTGTGAACTCGTGAAAATGCTCACACGTTTGTGCAACAAGAGACCCTTTTTTTAATAATCTGTAGAGCCCTTTACGGTTGCACGTTTCTGATGTTGTCTGATGTTTCCAACACACATCTGAATCGGTTCAGTTGTGTTCCTGTCAATATGATTTAGTAGCTACAACGACCATGACAATCTCTTAAAAAGAGAAATTCACTCACAAAGTGAACCTTTGAAATACTTTAGATTCTTACCTGATAAGACTGAAAAAAAAACAATAGATGAAAAAACCAAAATAGCAACAGGAAACATTTTTTTGACCACTTCCTATAGCCTTTGTTGGAAAAATGCTCTGTTTGCTTTGATTTGCTATAATTTGTATCTTTATTTTAATGTGTTTTTGTTGTTCAGTTGGTCATTTACAAAATAAACAAAAATAATGAATAAATTTTAGGTGAAGTGACGCGCAAATAATACTTTTTTCAATAATAAGGGAATTATGAATTAAAATCAAGTAGACCTATTATAAGATTTAAAATATAGTATTTCTTACAATTTTCTTTATAATTTGAGTTCTGAATTACAGTATACTACTTATTATCGTGATATTTCAGCTAGTATAGTATTGTAAGATGAATTAATGGTATTGCGACAATTCACGTCGGCCATCCCTATGGATTACCCTCATACTAATGTTTGTTCCTGTTTGACCAATACCTGTCTGACTAAGCTTTCAATAAACTGCACTTGGATCCTCAACTCTATTGTCCAGTATCCATCAGTTACAACTGTAAACATGCATACTCTTTTGGTCACATCCACAACGCAAGTTGATTTCCCTCATTTTATATACATGTTTACAGATAGATTTTTTGAGAACTCTGTGGCTAGTTGTTTTGGGAAATATAAACCGATGTTTTAATGCACTGTTAAAATAATAATTCTCTGTGATTTTACTGCAAATATCACTTCTAAAATGCTGAAATATATCAAATGCATAAATAAACTGGCTTTGGTGAATAAACATAACTGATTTGCTTTGCATTTGATTATCCAAATGGAAATAATGAATCAAACCCTCAACAAGAGACAAGACTTATTGCAACTCTCATCTTATTAGTATTAATATAGTACCATTAATAAATGTACCGGTAATAAATGTTCCATCAAAATGTGAAAATATAAAGAAACAAAAAGCACAACCAATGTCTGTGGAATATACAGCCTCAGTGAGGGATGGAGACAGACTCATTTAAATACAATGAAGAACGATACACAATGACAAGAAAAAAAAGCAGAAATAAAAATATCAAGTGTTTTTTGGGGGACGTTAAGAAATATCTATGGGCAGTAAAAATGGTGCAAAATCATTTTATCATCAATTAGGCATTGAGTTAATTCAGTTAATGCATGTAGAGATGAATTACCCTGAGTCTTGTTAATTAACAAAGCATTTTTTAAAGAAAAAGCCTCTCAGTGTTAATGAACATCACAGAAATGTGTTCAAACTGTCCTGCTTTAATTGTTAGCGGTGCCAAACGCTGATACAAATAGGCTTTGGTGAGTAAATCAAATGGATTTACTCTGCATTTGGCCAGTAAGTTTATTAGGAAATGTGACATTAGACAAATATCCACAACACAATGAACTGATGCTCCCTTAAATTCTGTTTAGTGATGTTTTTGAAGAACCTTTATGTGGTTATTAAGTGTGTGGATAAGTGTGCACTATGTAGGATGTTACAGTAACTGTTACTTTAGATTCATCAGTATAGGACATTCATTCCAATCATTTCAGCTTAGTCACTTTATTAATCAGCGGTCGCCACAGCGGAATGAACCGCCAACTTATCCAGCATATGTTTTACACAGCGGATGCCTTTCCAGCTGCAACCCATCACTGGGAAACACCCATACACACTCAAATCACACACATACACAATAAGGAGCAATTAAGCTTACTCAATTCATCCCCAGCACGTGTGTTTGGACTGTGGAGTAAACAGAGGAAACCCACGCCAACATGGGGAGAACATGCAAACTCCTCACATGTTGACTGTTATTATAATAATGCAACATTAAAGGTGCTGTATGTAAGTTTTTGACTTGACTAAAGCATAAAAATACCATCATATGTTTGCAGATATTTCAGAAACATGCTCAGTGAACATTCTTGCTTATCTGAAAAACAATGCTGAAGTCAGATATTCTGCTTTGAAAACATGCGTTACATGCCAGAACATCTGTCTTTGTTTTGGTCCCTTTAACCCACCCAATGTCAGTTTAGCCAATTATATTTCAGCACCCCGGGTTGCCTTGGTGGAAATTCACGTTATTTTATTCGTTCATTCAGAAAGGCTCTGAAAGCATGCGTCTGTGACTGAAAGCTACCTCTGGTGGAGAGTAGCAGACTCCGAAATATGTTCCACATGCGGTTTTTAATTAGCAAATAATATAAATATTATGAGTGTAAACATTAGGTGAGCAGGTTACATTGTAACCCTGTGTCCTAACAACATGCTACCTGACGAGATACGCAGTGATGAGCAATTGAGCTGTTTGGACCAGACGAAACACCACAGAAATGTAAACAGCCATTCAGAAGAACAGAATAGTGCACTCACTCACTCACGAAATGGTGAGGTTTATAATCTAATTAAAACATATTAAACCTCTTTAACATTATTAAATGTAGATGCTGATCACTGATATGTGTTTAGATCTAAAGTTCAATTTCAAATGATTTATTTTATTTAAACAATTTATCTTATTGTCCAGATCTGAGGTGAACTATCTGCTGCTGCTTTCAGTAGTATGGCAATAAATGTCCTGTAAAATGGCATTCAAACTCAAATTACTAGCATTTAACACTGACTAAAGCACATGAGGTGTACCTGAGCTGATTATTGTCAGTTTTCTGTTGTTCAGCTGTGAGAAACAGAAGCCGTTTCTAATATATCAGTTTCAGGAGTTGGTTAGGATAAAAACTCCTTATAATATGTAAAATATTCCTTCTATCGTGTGCCGTTGCTTTTATTTAGAACACGATTTAATTCACTCCCTCCGGTCCTCAATCTGGCAACCTGCGCATGCGTTTGTTTTGATCCAGGAGTGCAATATCTAGCTCAACCACTGGGTGTCAAACTTACATACTGCTCTGTTTTCTCAATATACAGATTTTTTTAAAACCCTCAGGTTGGGTGGATATTCAAATAGTATATCTGCTTTATATTGTCATATTCTTCCAATGGACATTTATGCTAATTTTATTTTTGGTTAAGGGTCACAAAATGTTTTTTTTATTATAAGATATTGCTTCTTATCTATAAAGCTTTAAATAATCGAGCTCCTGTTTATCTAACCAACCTTCTGTCTCGCTACCATCCAACCATTTCTTTAAGATCTCAAAACTCAGGGCTTCTGGTAGTACCTAGAATAGCAAAGTCGAGTAAAGGAGGTCGAGCCTTCTCATTTATAGCTCCTAAACTCTGGAATAGCCTTCCTGATAACGTCCGAGGCTCAGACACACTCTCCCAATTCAAAACTAGATTAAAGACCTATCTGTTCAGTAAAGCATACACTTAGCGTAATGATACATGAATGTGCTACACGCATCTCATTTATATGAACAGCAGCTACGCTAATTGTTCTCTTGATTCTTTATTTCCACCTGGCATACTCATCCCGAGGCCCTCAGACTATGCAGCACCACTGATGGGATCTAAGACCTGTGAAGAGATGATCCCAAAGTTTCCACAATCCTGGACCAGGCCGTATCCTGAGCAGCTGCTGTGGTGGTCATGCAGGAGTATATAGCATGCGTCGGATTCCTGTGATACTCCAGGGACAGACGAGTCTTGCTGACGTCCAGCTTCTCCAGCTTCCGGCGCCTAGACTGCAGCTCTGCACAAGACGTTTGGCCAGCGGAGAAATGGTCGTGCCCAACTGAGCCTGGTTTCTCTCAAGGTTTTTTAGTTCTTCACTTTTGCCGCTGTCAACTCTGAAAACTGAACTGACACTGTTTTCAATTCACTATGATCTTCTATGTGAAGCTGCTTTGACACAATCCACATTGTAAAAGATGAATTGAATTGAAAAATGTTAAATTATTTTCAGTAATTGTGTATCTACAGTCTCCTAACAGAAAAAAAAGATGTTGATGTATGTTTGCACACTGCAGTGAAACTGAGTGAGTTTCGAGGGTAAAAAAACGCCAGTATAAAGAACAAATGTGTGTATGTGCGTAAATGAGTTGAAAAGGAGCAGCCATGGAGCGATGCAGTCTGGCAGGAGGACTAGCGGGAGAAGCAGCATGTCGTCCTGTAGATGCGCTCTGAGCCTGAGGAGTCTCTCAAAGGTCTGTCATCATCTCACACTGCCACTGCACACACCATCTGCTTCCCTGAGCTACCCATAATGCACTGTGCTGCACACTGTATATCTGCACTGACTTTAAAGTCTACTTCTGCGGCCCCACGTCATGTCTTCACTATTAGCAGCGACAGACAGTCTTTCGGGAACCGGCACAAGTTCTCTATATAATTACAGCAGCCTTCTCAACTTTGAATAATGGTGAGCTGGACTAAACCCGCGAGGAAAGCAATGGTTGCTCTTTTACCACTTCAGAGACTTTAAAGAGATTTCAATCACACCTCATTTGGGTCTCGTATGTTTCTCGTCAAATTTATGAGGACAAATTGATTGAGAGCCCAGAAAGATTTTGATTTAGTGTCTCAAAAAAAGTCACCCTAGCAACTATCCAGAACACCCTAGCGAACACCTAAATTGCACTAGCACCTGCATAGCAAGCATCCAAAACATCAGTGCAACTACCTAGCATCTATTCAGAACACCTTAGCAACCATTTAGAATACCCTAGCACCTGCATAGCAACCATCCAAAACATCATAGTAATAACCTAACAACCACCCAGACCAGAACACCCTAGCAACAATTAGAACACCCTAGCAACTGCACAGCAACCATCCAAAAACATCCTAGTAACTACCTAGCAACCACCCAGACCAGGACACCCTAGCAACTACCTAGAACATCCTAGAACCTGCACAGAAACTATACAGAACATCCTAGCAACTACCTAGCAAACACAAGGACCAGAACACCCTAGCAACTACCTAGAACCTGCATAGCAACCATACAGAACATCCAAGCAACTACCTGGCAACTATCCAGAACACCATAGCAAACACCTCAATTGCCCTAGCACCTGCATAGCAACCATTTAAAACACCAGTGCAACTTCTTAGCAACCATCCACAACAACCTAGCAACCACTTAGAATACCCTAGCGCATGCCTAGCAACCATCCAAAACATCACTGCAACTACTTAGCAACCATCCACAACAACCTAGCAACCACTTAGAATACCCTAGCGCATGCCTAGCAACCATCCAAAACATCACTGCAACTACTTAGCAACCATCCACAACAACCTAGCAACCACTTAGAATGCCCTAGCACCTGTATAGCAACCATACAAAACATCACTGCAACTACCTGGCAACCACTCACAACATCCTAGCAACCACTTAGAATGTCCTAGCACTGGCATATCAACTATCCAATATATCTTTGCAACTATGTAGCAACCATCCAGAACGTCCAAGCAACCACCTAGAGTACCCTAGCAACCATCCGTGGAACTACCTAGCAACCATCCAAAATACCATAGGAACCATGCAGAATGTCCTGGCCACCTGCATAGCAACCATCCAAAACATCAGTGCAACTACCTAGCAACTATGCAGAACATGCTAGTACCTACATAGCCACCACCCAAAACATTCTAGTAACTACCTAGCAACCACCCAGACCAGAACCCCCTAGCAACAACTAGAACACTCTAGTAACTGCACAGCAACCATCCAAGACATCCTAGAAACTACCTAGCAACTATCCAGAACACCTTAGCAATTGCCAAGAATGCCCTAGCTACCTAGCAACCATCTACAACACCCCAAATACCACCTAGAATGCCCTAGCACCTACATAGCAACCATCCAAAACATCCCAGTAACTACCTAGGAACTATGCACACAGAACACCTTAGCAAACACCTAGAATGCCCTAGCACCTGCATAGCAACCATCCAAAACATCAGTGCAACTATCTAGCAACTATCCAGAACATGCTAGCAACCACTTACAATGGCCTAGTGCCTGCATAGCAAACATCTAAAACATCAATGAAACTACCTAGCAACCATCCAGAACACATTAGCAACCACCAAGAATGCCCTAGCACCTGCATAGCAACCATCCAAAACATCAGTGCAACTACCTAGCAGCCATCCACAACACCCTAGGAACCACTTAGAATGCCCTAGCACCTGCATAGCAACCATCTAAAACATCAGTGCAACTACCTAGCAACTATCCAGAACACCTTAGTAACCAATAAGAATGTCCTAGCACCTGCATAGCAACCATCCAAAACATCCCAGTAACTACCTAGCAACTATGCACACAGAACACCCTAGCAAACACCTAGAATGCCATAGCACCTGCATAGCAACCATCTAAAACATCAGTGCAACTACCTAGCAACCGCTCACAACACCCTAAGAACCACTTAGAATGCCCTAGCACCTGCATAGCAACCATCTAAAACATCAGTGAAATTACCTAGCAACCATCCAGAACACCTTAGCACCTGCATAGCAACCATCTAAAACATCAGTGCAACTACCTAGCAACCGCTCACAACACCCTAAGAACCACTTAGAATGCCCTAGCACCTGCATAGCAACCATCTAAAACATCAGTGAAATTACCTAGCAACCATCCAGAACACCTTAGCACCTGCATAGCAACCACCTAAAACATCAGTGCAACTATCTAGAAACCATTCAGAACACCTTAGCAACCACAAAGGATGCAAAAAGAATCAAATGGCTGCGCCCACGTGTGCACAGAGAATAAGGTGAATAAAGTGTGAAGCAGATTGGTTAGTTCTACTTGCATGACCTGCGGTGCGCTCGGGGCATTTGGAAAAGTTCAGTTGTTTTTTAACTAGGTGCGGCTGGAAAACGTGCGTGGTTCACATGTGCGCCGCTTGCACAACATGTGCACATCGTTCCCATATGCGCGACCTGCAAGCTGCACGCATCCAGAATACCCTAACCACCCAGGTAGCAAAGAATTCTGGCCTAGATTTGGCATAAATCTGGCACAGCAGGCATTCATCTGGCACTGGCATACAGCATGTGGGCCAAACATGGCCCTGGTTTGGCAGAGGTGGCACCGTCTTTAAGGCGGCACACAACACTTGGGCCAGATGTAAAATGTAATATTGGGCTCAGATGTTAATAATTGATATGTGGGCCATATAAGTTTGGTCTTGACCCACATTTAAAATACATTTTTATTATTTTCAAATAAAGAAAAATAAAGATAAAGCATGCCCATAGCACGCCTAAAGCACAACTTAGAATGGCCTAGTGCCTGCATAGCAACCATCCAAAACAGTGCAACTACCTAGCAACCATCTACAACACCCTAACAACCATTATGAATGCCCTAGCACCTGCATAGCAACCATCCAAAACATCAGTGCAACTACCTAGCAACCATCTACAACACCCTAACAACCATCATGAATGCCCTAGCACCTGCATAGCAACCATCCAAAACATCAGTGCAACTACCTAGCAACCATCTACAACACCCTAACAATGATTATGAATGCCCTAGCACCTGCATTGCAACTATCCAAAATAATTCATGGGTTTATCAATTTCACCAACATACCTGGCCCAGTTCAGGCTCAGTTATGGGTTTTTAACTTGGCTAAGACTTGGCCCAGATATGATCCACGTTTGGTCATTGTCTGGAAGCCAGACTTGGTCCAGTCATGTACCGTAATTCACTGCGGCATGTGGGCCAAGCAAAAGCTGATTGTGTGGGCCAGAGCTGGGCCAGAGATATTTTGCTATGTGGGCAGTGTGTACTGCAGCAGCCATGAAGTATCTACCCAGAACACACTAGAAACTATTTACTGTAGCCTGTACAGCACATTCAGCCTAGCAACTACACTGAACAGCCAAGAAACAACCTCCTATATAAATGAATGCCACAGAAAATGCATAGACACCACATAAAACACCCTAGCAACTGTGTCTCTACACTTTCCTGGATAGGCTTGAATATTTTATACTGGAAATGCACCGGCATGGTTCAAATCTCATCATTATGAATGAAGAGGTCTAATATCAATCGCAAGTTTGTTATGGAGTGCCCCAAGGCTCAGTATTGGGACCATTGCAGAAACAACTGCAGGTGGCGAAACCCCACAGCATCACTGCGAAATGCATTTATTACCGCACATTTCCTCTCCCACAGAAACCCTTTCCTGCAAGCACACCCGGTGAGAAACAGTGATTAAATGAACCGCCGGTCAAGGGTTGCAAGACAAAAGATCCTACGCAACCTCTATATTTAGGACGTTTAAAGTGCTGCCCACAAATAAATGCGATTAAATTGCAAACATAAAGATCTTAGACCTTTAAACCTCCTGCTGATTCAGAGAGAACAGATCGCTAGGCAGAGACTACACTGCGGTCCAGCTAATGAAAATGAATGCTATGTGCAAGCACAGTGGCGGTTTTCTGCTAAGGCGGTATACATGCACTCCTGGAGGCTTCAGCTAATGAGAGTCTAAAGGCAGTGATTACGGCCTTAATTCAACAGGCAACGGACACGCTGCAAATCAACATGGGCTACATAATTAGTCTGGAATGAAGCCCTCATCTGAGAGCCAACGTCTGCAGCACTCCATCACTGAGAGTAAAATCAGGGTGAATATGAAACTGTGTCCACATTTACAGTAAAGACTCCATTACATCCAGCACTAGAGCTGTAACTCTAACAATAAACAGGGTTAAAATGCTAAACAGATTGTAATACATACAGTTGAAGTCAAAATGAGATGCCCTCCTCTGCAATTATTTCTTCTTTTTCAAATATTTCCCAAAAGACGTTGAGCAGATTCAGGGAATTTTCACAGTATTTCCTATAATATTTTTTCTTCTGGAGAAAGTCTTACTTGTTCTATTTCGGATAAAATAAAAGCAGTTCTTAACTTTTTAAAGCCATTTTAAGGGTCAATTTATTAGCCCTCTGAAGCTATATTTGTTTTGGATTGTCTCCAGAACAAACCACTGTTATACAATGACTTGCCTAATTACCCTAACTTTACCTTAGTTAAGCCTTTAAATGTCACTTTAAGCTGAATAGAAGTGTCTTAAAGAATATCTAGTCTAATATTATTTACTGTCATCATGACAAAGATAAAAGAAATCAGTTATTAGAGATGAGTTATTAAAACTATTATGATTAGAAATGTGTTGACAGAATTCAGAATTCTGTTAAACAGAAATTGGGGGTAAAAAAATAATAGAAGAAGAAGAATTCTGACTTCAACTGTACACACATTACTTTACATAGAAGCATTTAAAAGCATAAAAAATCGTTAGCCGACTAAAGGTTGCAAGTTGCGCGGTTACAAACAAATCCACCGTTTCCCAAATCCATCGTTCCAACGAACATTTGCAAACTGTGTCGCAAACTTGAGCACTTTAAACTACACCTCTGGAGCTGTAATTAGAAAAAGAGTTCCTGGCAGTGTTCTATTCTCACTTACCCCCCCTATGCCCTATTCATTTAGAACATTCTAACATTTAAACTTGGAATGATTAAAAATAATAAAGCATTAAGGTCATCTCTCTTAGATGCAATTTGCTTTCAAACTATTTTGACAGTTCAGTTTTAGCGATCTTCATGTTTACAACTGTGCTCCCTTCGCAGTGCACTTTGAAAACATTGATGTGATTTTGAACACAGCCTCATGATGAAAGCTATAGGCGACCTATTATTTAAAAGCGGAATTTATAATACGTCTCCAAAGCTTATGAAAGCAAAAAACACATCAAACGTTAATGCTTTTAATATATAGTAGGTTATTTATTAGGTATCTGTACTGTATATGATATGGGCCTGCTGGTTAGAACATTTCTGCAGTGGTTTACATGTGTCAAATAGTAAAAGTACACTTTAATAATAATAATATTAATGATGCTGATGATGATTATTATTATTATTATTTATTTATTATTATTTTTTTTTCCCCATAACATTTCATTTTATAATAAATGGCCTCATTATTTATTTATTTATATGATTTAAGATATTAGAATACGTGTTAGCTTTTGTAGTGATTTTATGTTCATTTAGAATAGACTATGTAATGTTCTCAATATTATTAGTAAAGCAAACACAGGCCTTATATGTGCCATCTACATATATTTCAATTAATATAGAAAGTGAGTGCATGTTTTTACCAAATCTAATATTGGATTTTATTTTAAATGCGTGTGCGTGTAAAACAATATAATTTGCAGTAATAAATGATGGGGTTCTTCTCTAAAGAAGTAGTTCCTCCACCCCGTTTAGAGCATCATAATTGGTGTTTAACGTTATAACTAACGTGGTTCCAACGTTGAATCTGCGACAGAGAAACTATAGGTTTTGGGAAACTTCGTCACTACATCGTTCTTTTCCAAATCGATGCATCGTACTGTGATAGTTCAGCCGCGTAGTTGTTTGGGAAGTGCACCCCAGATTATTTATTAGCTTTCTGAACATTGACTTTTCTGCTCTTAACACTATGTAGCTGTTTTTGTGGCCTGTGCCTTTAATGCTAGTTCTCCCCGCCCACCATTCCCATGTGCCTGTTAGAGTGTGCCTCACTCTCCGGCTGCGTCAGATAAACAGCACAGTGACAGACATGAAGCAGATCTCACATGACGTTTGTGAAAAACACTACAGTAAGACTCTCCCAATGATTATTTGATGTACTTGTTGTGGAGTTAATTCAAGCCTTTCTGCTACGATGAGTCACACACAATGTCGTTATAAAGTTCAAGCACACACACAGCGCGTGAGTTAAACTTTGCACTGTTTTTGCACAGCAAATGTGACAGGATACAGGTTATATCCACTGCTGTGCGGATATGTAATGTTAAGGTAGAAAATAAACCTGATTTAATGTCCACAAACCAAGATTGAAGCTTCCTTTATAATTGTACTGACACATGGCTGTGCTGATAAAGTAAATCTGAAGTAAATCGCTGTAATTCATTACACACATGCACTGTGTTACACATTTTACACTTGCAAAACTCATTCTTGATCACGTTTGATGATGATTGATGATCACAGAGAGCTGAACAGATCTTTAATCCCAGTTGCTTTGCACATGTCCTGTCTTGTTGATATGATTACACGCGTTACTATGGAGACAAGTTAATATGTGGCTGTCAATCAATTAGTGGGTGGGGAAACCGCAGTCCTACGTCACGTTGTGGTGGGCCTCAAAATGGGAGGGATTTGGATCCTATTTTAACATTGGGAAATTTTAAAATAAACACTCTTTGTGTTTCTATCACTCTAATATGACTGTGGACACACTATACTACACAGTTTTGTCCACAGCTTACAATAGATGATTTTCATCATATAGGCCCTTTAAGATATACTTTGATTTACAAAATAACTGTTTGATGCATCTGGAAATATTCATTGTGCATATGATCTTGTATTTATAAACCGCCGTTTACAAAACATTTCAGAAATTGTAAGACGTTCACATTTAGAATGGTTTGACCTACGTCTTTATAAATGGAGCTCCTCTGCTTTGTAGACGCACGTGGCGTGATTTACACCCATAAATAAATGCTATTGTCAGTCCTGAAGCTTCCGGTGTGTCCATAGCCATTAAAACAGACACATTTGTTCAGACGAGTGAGCTTTCAGCTTTATAAACAGCCGTGTTTTGTGTGCAAATATGTGTTTTTGTGTGCATCCTGCAGCCCTGATGAGAATCAGCCGAAACATGCCCACAGTGTGTGTTTGTGTGCCGATGCTATCAGGAGTGTGTGACAGCCCATCAATAACTGAAGACCTCTGAGGATGAAGATGTGCCGAAAGCTGGAAGCAGGAAAATGGATGTTAACTATTTATTCCTGAGCTTTCTCTCCACTGCCTCCTTTATCTCACAGCATTATTCCAAACCATTCCTCTCTCTCGCTCTCACTTTGACTTATTTCAGACTTTTATATTTCTGTCTACATTTATCCAACTGATCCTATAATGTTTCATAAACATGTCCAGGTCAATCAGTCATTTTTCTTATCGATCTATCTATCTATCTATCTATCTATCTATCTATCTGTCTGTCTGTCTGTCTGTCTGTCTGTCTGTCTGTCTGTCTGTCTGTCTGTCTGTCTGTCTGTCTGTCTGTCTATCTATCTATCTATTTATTTATGTTTGTTTCTTTATTTATTTATTTATTTATGTTTATTTATTATTTATTTATTTATTTATTTATTTATTTATTTATTTATTTATTTATTTATTTATTTATTTATGTATGTTTGTTTGTTTGTTTGTTTGTTTGTTTGTTTGTTTGTTTATTTATTTATTTATTTATTTGTTTAAGGATTTTAGCGTTGTCATTTTCAAATGTACAGTAATTATATATTCATGTATTACATAAATATGCAAATTACTATAATTTGCATAAACAAAAATTAGGTTTGAGATTTATTTGCATTGGGACAACTACAAAAACAGATTTCACTCATTCATTCATTTTCTTTTCAGCTTAGTCCCTTTATTAATCTGGGGTCGCCACAGCGGAATGAACCGCCAACTTATCCAGCATATGTTTCACGCAGCAGATGCCCTTACAGCTGCAACCCATCACTGGGTTCTGAGAACATAGGGGAAACATGCAAACTCCGGACAGAAATGCCAGAACTAGTCACCTTCTTGCTGTGAGACGATTATGTTACCCACTGCGCAACCGTGACGCCCCAAAACAGATTTCATTTAATTTAAATGTCCTTATTCTTTATTTTTAATGTTTACCCAGATATATACTAACAGGTTTTGTCAACGTGAAGTTCTGTTGACTTTTGTTCCTTCAAGTACATACAAGCAGTCGCTAGGGTGTTCCAGATGGTTGCTAGGTAGTTTTTAGAGTGTTCTGACTGGTTGTTAAGTCAGCATACATTATGTGCTCCACTGGTTTCAAGTAGTTGCCAGTGTGTTTAGTGCAATCACTAGTGTTTTCTGGGGGGGGGGGGGGGGGGGGGGGGTTTACAAAGTAGTTGCTAGGGTCTACTGTATAGTTGCTAGGGTGTTTTGTGTAGTTGTTAATACCTTGTTAGTTAGCTTTGGGTAGTTACTACAGTGTTCCATATAGTTAAATAGTTTTTTGGGTGTTCTATGTAGTTGCTAGGGTGTTCTGTGTAGTTGCTAGGCAGTTCTGTATCATTAAGTTGCTAGGGTTTTCTGTGCTACTACGGTGTTGACTGAGTGTTCTGTGTAGTTGCTAGGGTGTTCTGTATCGTTGAGTTGCTAGGGTGTTCTTTATTGTTATGTTGTTGACTGGGTGTTCTGTGTAGTTGCTAGGGTGTTCTTTATTGTTACGTTGTTGACTAGGTGTTCTGTGTAGTTGCTAGGGTGTTCTTTATTGTTACGTTGTTGACTAGGTGTTCTGTGTAGTTGCTAGGGTGTTCTTTATTGTTACGTTGTTGACTAGGTGTTCTGTGTAGTTGCTAGGGTGTTCTGTATGGTTAAGTTGGTAGGGTGTTTTGGATTGTTACATTGTTGAATGGGTGTTCTGTGTAGTTGTTAGGGTGTTCTGTACTGTTAAGTTGCTAGGGTGATCTGGATTGCTACATTGTTGACTGGGTGTTCTGTGTAGTTTTTTGGGTGCTTTTATTGTTACGTTGTTGACTGGGTGTTCTGTGTAATTGCTAGGGTGTTCTGTATTGTTAAGTTGCTAAGGTGTTCTTGATTTTTACGTTGTTAACTAGGTGTTCTGTGTAGTTGCTAGGGTGTTCTGTATCGTTAAGTTGCTAGGGTGTTCTGTGCAGTTGCTATGGTGTTCTGTGCAGTTGCTAGGGTGTTTTGTGTAGCTGTTAATACCTTGTTAGTTAGCTTTGGGTAGTTACTCGAGTGTTCTGTATAGTTAAGTTGTTGATTTGGTGTGTTGTGTTGTTGCTAGGGTGTTCTGTATTGTTAAGTAGTTGTTAGGGTGTTCTGGATTGTTATGTTGTTGACTGGGTGTTCTGTGCTATTAAGTAGTTGCTAGGGTGTTCTATATTGTTAAGTTGTTAGGGTCTTCTGTGTTGTTAAGTTGTTGCTTCGGTGTTTTGTATCAAGTAGTTGATAGAGTGATTGGCATTGTTAAGTTGTTGCTTGCGTGTCCCATGTAGTTGGTAGGGTGTTATGTTTAGTTGATAGGGTGCTCTGGGCTGTTAAGTAGTTGCTAGGGTGTTCTGGATTGTTAAGTTGTTAATTTGGTTTCATGCATAGTTGCTACGGTGTTCTGGGTTGTTAAGTTGTTGCTTGGCTGTACTGTAATAAGTAGTTGCTAAGGTGATTGGCATTGTTAAGTTGTTGCTTGGGTGTTCTGTGTAGTTGCTAAGTTGTTCTGTATAGTGGCTAGGGTGTTTTGTGTAGTTTCCAAGGTACTTTGTGTTGTTGCTGGGGTGATCTCTATTTTTAAGTTGTTGGTAGGGTGTTTTGTGTAGTTTCTAGGGTATGTTGATTTGTTGCTGAGGTGTTGTTCTGTGTTGTGTAGTAGCTAGGGTGTTCTGGATTGTTAAGTTGTTGATTGGGTGTTCTGTGCTATTAAGTAGTTGCTAGGGTGTTCTATATTGTTAAGTTGCTAGGGTGTTCTGTGTTAAGTTGTTGCTTTGATGTTTTGTATCAAGTAGTTGATAGGGTGATTGGCATTGTTAAGTTGTTGCTTGCATGTACCATGTAGTTGGTAGGGTGTTCTGTTTAGTTGCTAGGTTGCTCTGGGCTGTTAAGTAGTTGCTAGTGTGTTCTGGATTGTTACGTTGTTGACTGGGTGTTCTGTGTAGTTGCTAAGTTGTTCTGTATAGTTGCTAGGGTGTTTTGTGTAGTTTCCAAGGTACTTTGTGTTGTTGCTGGGGTGATCTCTATTTTAAGTTGTTGGTAGGGTCTTTTGTGTCGTTTCTAAGGTATGTTGATTAGTTGCTGAGGTGTTGTTCTGTGTTGTGTAGTGGCTAGGGTGTTCTGGATTGTTAAGTTGATGATTGGGTCCTTTGTGTAGTTGCTAGGGTGTTCTGTATAGTTTGATAGGATAGGTTCTTGACTGTTACGTAGTTGCTATAGTGTTTTGTGTAGTTTATATTTTATTTATTGTAGTTCTTAAGGTGTTTTGTCTTAAGTTGTTGACTGGTAATGTTAAGTTGTTACTTGGGTTTTCTGTGCTGTTGCTAGGGGATTCTGTATAGTTGATAGGGTTTTCTGGACTGTTAAGTAGTTACTAGGGTGTTTTGAGTAGTTTATATGGTAATTTGTGTAGTTGTTATGATGTTTTATCTTGTTCTGTGTAGTTGCTAGGGTTTTTTGAATTGTTGAGTTGTTGCTTGGGTGTTCTGCCTGGTGATATGGTGTTTTGTGTAGTTTAAATGGTATTTTTTGTAGTTGTTTTTTCATGTTAAGATGTTGATTGGGTGTTCTGTGTAGTTGCTAGGGTGTTCTGGATTGTTAAGTTATTGTTTGGCTGTTTTGTGTAGTTGCTAGGGTTTTCCAGTTTGTTAAGTCGTTTCCAAGGTGTTTTGTGTAGTTCCTAAGTTGTTATTAGAGAGTCCTGGGTAGTTACTAGGGTGTTCTGGATCGTTAAGTTATTGCTTGACATTTTGTGTAGCTGCTAGGGTACTATGGATTGTTAAGTAGTTTCCAGGGTGTTTTGTGTGGTTGCTAAGTTGTTATTAGGGAGTCCTGGGTAGTTGCTAGGGTGTTCTGGATGGTTATTAGATAAGCTCGGGTATGTTTTGTGTGGTTGTGATTTTTATATAGGGTAAAGTAAGTCTGTGTTCTGGTAGTCAATAGATGGACAGCTGTCAGATAGTATAGATATTGGCATGTTGAAATCCATTTTCAGATATTCAGCATCAAGTTTTTCCTCTCCCAATAAAAAAGACACCAAAAAAGTGGCAATTACCACATGAGTCTCAGGTGATGTAAAGCTCCTCACAGACTCTGTGTGGTTCGTCCCATTTCCTTATCTCCAGGGACGAACCTCACTTGAGATGAACGCTACACAAAGCGACTCCCCGAAAAGAGGTAAAAGGCTCCAGCTCGAGCTGATCTTCCCCATTTATCTCCTATTCTCTTTAAACGACAGGAAAAATCTTCTCTGCAGCTGTAATCTCTCTCAGCACAGCCAGAACAAAAGATCACAACTGCAGCCCTCAACACATTAATACTAGCTGACCGCCAGTGCACCGCTAAAAACTGCCCTTTTTTCACTGCCTGAAAACCCACCGCTCTTGCTGAAATCTCACAAAACTCCACAGGCTGTGTTCACAATCAACCACTGGCCTGCTATTGACTGCATACTCTGCAATTTACTATCAAAACCTGTTTTTGCAAAGGGATGCAGAAGTGCCAGTAAAGTATTTTCTGAATTCTGAGAAATAAAAAAAGTCAGCGGGGCTGCCCAGTGGCTCAGTGGTTAGCACTGTAGCCTTACAGCAAGAAGGTCGCTAGTTCGAGTCCCGGCTGGGTCAGTTGGCGTTTCTGTGTGGAGATTGCATGTTCTCCCCGTGTTGGCGTGGGTTTCCTCCGGTTGCCTCCGTTTCCCCCACAGTCCAAACACATGCGCCATAGGGGAATTGATGAACTAAATTGGTCAGAGTGTATGAGTGTGTGTGTGTGAATGTGAGTGTGTATGGGTGTTTCCCAGTGCTGGGTTGCCGCTGAAAAGGCATCCGCTGTGTAAAACATATGCTGGAATAGTTGGCGGTTCATTCTGCTGTAGCTGTAAGTTGAAGGAAAATGAATGAATGAATAACTCTGAGATGTGTAAACACACAATTGTAAAATGAATTTATTTATTTTTAGTTGCAGCTTTATTCTCCATAATTGGAAGTTTATAAGTTACCTTAAAATTCAGACATTTCTGTGGCTGTTATGATTTCTTTCATAGACATAAGTCAGGTCGGCGCCAATAGCCTAGTGGTACTGTGTGGCGACACATAGCACCAACATGCTCACGGTGACCCAAGTTCAATTCCAGGCTCGAGGTCCTTTTGCCGATCCTCCCCTCTTTCTGCTCCCAATGCTTTTCTGTCTAAAATCTCTACTGTCCTATCATAATAAAGGTGAAAAAATCCTACAAATAATTATATAAAAAAAGAAAATCGTCTCTTTTTTCCTTCAGAATTGCAACATGAATACTCAAAACTGCAGGCGTATATGCTTCTCTCAGTTCAGACTTCATTTGTCAAAAGTTGAAAATGGAGAAAAGAGTTGTGAGAAAAAAATAAAAATAAAACTGCAATTCTGACAATATGTAATTGCAAGATAATTAGAATTGAGAGATAAAAGTGTTATAATTACATAATTACATGTTATAATAATCATTGTATTTTCATTCATTCATTTTCCTTTGGCTTAGTCACTTATTTATCAGCAGGTGCCACAGTGGAATGAACCACCAATTATTCCACCAAAGGTTGTTTTGTTTTACGCAGAGGATGCCCTTCTAAGTGCAACCCAGTACTGTGAAACACCCATACACACTCATTCACTCACATACAATACAGCCAATTTAGTTCAATTCCCCTATAGCGCATGTGTTTGGACAGTGGGGGAAACCGGAGCACCCGGAGGAAACCCACGCCAACACGGGGGGAACATGCAAACTCCACAAAGTAACGCCAACTGACCCAGCCGGGACTCAAACCAGTGACCTTCTTGCTGTGAGGCCACGGTGCCGCCCCTCATGTTATATTGTATTCTGTACAAAAAGTCTTGACTCATTGTTTGATCAGACCACTAAAAGTGAAGCACAATTTTCAGATTTTCCCCATGCATGAACAGACTAAACGTTTACCTTCAGTGGCTTTGGTTAAACGCTTCTGCCAATGCATGAACGTAAAGAAATACATGCATTTACATAAAGACATACAGATACACTCAATACAGACGCACATGTTATGCTGAAAGGTTGATTACAGAACATTGCATTATAAGGTATAAAACTCAGTGTGGAAGCTGTCTAGATATTCTACACACTTAGAAGTTCGCAATGCACATAAGGGATGCTCGTTTTTCCTAATTTTCACAAGCGACAACCACCGCTTAGTGTCAGACTTGCAAGTTAATACTCTTTTTGTTTTCCCTCACAACACTTTTGACAAAATATAAAGTCATATAAGAGAGAAGGCATTTAAACCTGCAGTTTTGAGTATTAAAGTTAAAACTATCTCAGATGCAGAAGAGCTTGTCCATGCTTTTATGACTTCTAGGCTGGATTACTGTAATGCTCTGTTTGCTGGCTGCCCAGCATCTTCTATTAATAAGCTTCAGTTAGTGCAAAATGCAGCTGCCAGAGTTCTTACCAGGTCTAGAAAATTTGATCACATCACACCAATTTTATCCTCCTTACACCGGATGCCTGTTAAGTTCCATATTGATTATATTACTTCTTACCTATAAAGCTTTAAATAATAAATCTCCTGTTTATCTAACCAACCTTCTATCTCACTACAATCCAACCACCTCTTTAAGATGACTTCTGGTAGTACCCAGAATAGCAAAGTCTCTAAAAGGAGGTCGAGTCTTTTCATTTATGGCTCCTAAACTCCTAGAACATTTCCAACAACATAGAAAAACAGAATATACTAAATAAAAAGAATCAAATAAATAGGATTGCATTAAATATTTTTCCCTTAATTTACAAATTTAGATTACAAAACAAAAGCACTGACTGAATCCATTTTAAGAAACTTTTTTTCCGATCACATACAGCAGAAACAGTACGAGTAGTGTTCACTGTACACTATCTGGGACAGAGCCGCAGAAATCAATGACAGCTGACATGAGATCAGCGATACAGAAAACGACACGGCCAATTCTCCTGCTTGAAATATCGGCACGTAAGATGTTACCTTAAAGAAAAGGCTTTGAGTGAGCCGCTGTGCATTATTGATGAATTAATGGCCATTTGTGAGGTTTTTGAGAGGCTAAGTGATTCCATTCAAGCCTGTGGCGATGCAGCGCAGGAGGATTTCATTCTCTCAAATGCAGAAGAGTTTTCCTGTTTTTTTTTCATCTGCAGTTGTGTAGACTCGAGGGGATGGCGATGTCCCAGAGCGCTGAAAGCCTCCCGTTAGCCGCCGTATGTTTCTTCTGCATCTAGAGATCTGCACGGGATGATATTTGCCATCCTCCTCCATATGCTCTCAAAATTATTCCCAACTCATCCTCATAATACGCCAATTTTAATGCTGATTATTTCTTTCAATAACATGCAAAAATATGCTCAAATATTATGTTAATAAAACAATTGTTTCTAATAAAAAAAATGAATATCTTCCTATAACAATGGGTTTATTACCTGTTTATTAGTACTTATGAAGCACATATTCTGCATAATCTTCTTCTACATCCCTAATCATACCCAATAACTAAACCCAGCTACAACTTTAATAAGTAGAATTGTTTGTTTAGACTTTATTATTGTGCGTTCACTGAAAGCGGCGAGAGCTTTAAAGTAGCCGGAAGTTATTCATTTTCAATGAGAGCTGGCGCCGATAAGCAGCACAGCACGTTTTCGCTGGTGTAGGTATCGAGGAGAGCTGAAATCAAGTCAATATTATGGTAATGAGCTATGATGCGGTTTGGCGGCAAGCAATTGGAATGAATACATTCACATCATGAGAGGAGTCCAGAGAACACAGTCCTGTGAACTTTGGTTCCGACCACAGTTGTTTCCAAGGGTTTGAATATTGGGGTTGCCGGATTTCCGATTATTTCCGATGTTTTCTTACAGGGACATACATTAAAAAAAGTTACTGATGTGCATTAATATATATATATATATATATATATATATATATATATATATATATATATATATATATAGCCTTTTATATGTGCAATGTGCTGTTTTATAGTATGAAGAACTCTGCTGTGACAAGTCAATTTCCCTTTGGGATTAACTGTGCCTTCACACCAAAGGTGGCGAGAGCGTCAGAGTTCGCTCTGGCTGCCCTAGGGACATCGCTGTCTGCTTTCCTGCTCTGCTAGCAAGAGCATCAAAATTCCTTACATTGATCTCGTATTTAAAGGGGCCACTGCAGCAAATCATTCACATTCCTGCATAAAAACATTACTTTCTAGCATTTTTATCAATGCTACCCAGGGATGAACCACCAACTTATCCAGCATATGTTTTACGGAGTGGATGCCCTTCCAGCTGCAACCCATCACTGGGAAACACCCATACAAACTCTCATTTACAAACATACACTACGGAAAATTTTTAGCCTACCCAAATTCACCTATACTGCATGTCTTTGGACTTGTGGGGGAAACTGGAGCACCTGGAGGAAACCCACGCCAACACAGGGAGAACATGCAAACTCCACACAGAAACGCCAACTGACCCAGCCGAGGCTCGAACCAGTGACCTTCTTGCTGTGAGGCGACAACACTACCTACTGCGCCACTATATCACCTATATGCAATTAGCAAATGCAAAATAACAAATGCAATTAAACGCGACACTAAAGTTATTAGAGGTTACAATCAAAAATAAATGATGCAAACATCTATTGAATTTTTAAGATATTGATTCAAATATATTTTAAATGATGTTTATATATAACCTACAAATCTGACATGGGAATATTAAATTCATATTCACCTCAAATAAGATCTTAACCAATTATACATTAAATTACTAAATAATTAAATGTTCAGTGTAATTAAAAGACACATTTAATGTTAGAATAATGAGCTTCTGAAACAAAAATCAAGTCAATAAATACCTTAAAATCTGATCTTAACAATCATTTATTCATATTTTATAATTTACTTGTCCTCATGTGGTTTTATTTTATGTGAAATTTAAAAGGTTTCTTCCTTCAGTTGAACACAAAAGAAGATACTTTGACAAATGCTGATTGCTGGCATCAATTGACCTCCATAGTAGGAAGAAAATACTGTAAGTCAATGGATACAAGCAATCAGCATTCTTCAAATTATCTTTATTTGTGTCCGACAGAATAAATAAACTCAGAAAGGTTTTAAACAAGTGAAGGCTGAATAAACTATTTTAATTTAAGTCGGCCTTTCCCTTTAAAAGCTTTACTAAAACTAACAGCTTTCATGCATTAATTTAGGGCATTTGTAGGCAATCAATAACCGTTATAAAAGCAGACGTGCAGCCTAAGCATCAGCATCCACAAGCAAATCAGAAGTGAATCCCGGAAACAAGCGGCATTAACGTCGACCGGTCATGGCTATTACACCGACACCAGCACCGTCAATATTTCAGCACATGTGTGAGTTTAATTAGATGAGAATGTAATTGGATTTGCTCCAGTGTGCCACATATCAAAGATTTAAAGCACATATAAAGGCCTCTGCCAGCTCTGGAATGACCGTGTTTCCATTATCAGACCAATTCTGTTGTGAAAAAGTAATGAAGCATTGAAGATCATCTGTTGTTTCGTTGAAACCGATGCATCATGGGAATCTGGATCCTCAAGTGTCTTTGAAGTGTCCTCAGTGTCTGTTCTCTTATCGCAAGCGTCTTCTTATCAGCCTTTACCTGATTCTGAATCAATGAGTCTCCGCCAATACATCTCCATCTTCATTATTATCACCCAGAGCATCCCAAAGACAAAAGAGAAGCCTAAATTTGGTATTCATGTTCCCAAAAACTTCAAATGTATGGGTATCTAGCCTATATTCAACTATCAAACAGAAAACATCCCCATGTACACCACCCCAACTCACTCACTCATTTCAGACTGAACAATGTCTTGTGGATACACATCTCTTTCCCGTGGTGTGTGCTGATCCTCCAATCTGATTACCTCCATGACATGTTTATCTTGTAATACATTTTCAGTGCCTATTTGTATTTCCACTGCTGTTATTTCATGTCTAATTCTATAAATTCATGTTAAACACTAGTATGAGACATTTAGTCTGTCATTTACTCTCTCTTCGCATGTTCAAAACCTGTCTGAGTTTTTTCTTCTTCTTCTCTTGAATGCAAAATAATTACATTTTGAAGAAAGCTGGAAATCTGTAACCATTGACTTTCAGACTTTTTGTTTTTCCTACTGTGGAAGTCGATGGTTACAGGTTTCTAACATTCTTCAAAATATCTTCTTTTGCATTCAACAGAAAATAAAAACACATAAGTCCAGTTTGAATCTATAGGGACAATTGAGAATCTTATTAAGCCAATGCAGTCTTATGAAACTTCATGTCTACAGCACAATGCAGTAAAAAATACTGAATTCAACTATGAAATCAGTTTTAAATGATGCACAAGTATGTTGCTTAAACACTAAATTCCAAAAACAAATCAAAATCCAGGCATAAATACTTTTCAAGTGATACAATCCTTAAATCTAACACCTAGAAAGATTCAATCCTAGAGACAAAGAAAAGAAAGAAATTCAACAAAATCCTATTTAAAAAACATTCATGCACCTAATTATTAGCCCCCCTGTTTATTTTCTTCCCCAATTTCTGTTTAACAGAGAGCAGATTTCTTCAACACATTTCTAATCATAATAGTGTTAATAACTCATCTCTAATAACTGATTTATTTTCTCTTTGCCATGATGACAGTAAATAATATTAGACTAGATATTCTTCAAGACACTTCTATACAGCTTAAAGTGACATTTAAAGGCTTAACTAGGGTAATTAGGTTAACTAGGCAGGTTAGGGTAATTAGGCAAGTTATTGTATAATGATGGTTTGTTCTGTAGACTATTGAAGAAATATAGCTTAAAGAGGCTAATAATATTGACCTTAAAATGGATTTTGAAAAATTAAAAGCTGCTTTCATTCTAGCCGAAATAAAAAATCAGATTTTCTCCAGAAGAAAAAATATTATCAGACATACTGTAAAAATTTCCTTGCTCTGTTAAACAGCATTTGGGAAATATAAAGAAAATAATAATAATAATAATAATAATAATAATAATTCAAAAGAGAGGCTAATAATTATGACTTCAACTGTATATAAAAGTATTCAAGGAATTGATCATAGATGAGTTATGAATTAAGTTCTGACCAACAAATTCTGAAATAAAAATACAGGCATAAACACTGTTCAGATATGATATAACGGAATACAATTATTCAGACTAACAGTTCAACAAACACAGACATAAGGACACAATATATATATATATATGGTTTGATATTATTATTGTTGTTGTTTTTTTAAATCACATATGAGCCTAAAAATGTCATTAAAGTTTGTATTTGATTCTAATTGATGCACAAACCCAATGCTGAATTTTAAACCCCTGAAACTTGAAAAAAAGAGTCACAAATGCTTTCGGGTGTGAACTGCTGGTGCCTTAGATAATTAGAGTCACTAATTATCCTATGGAGAGAACTTGATATGACTCTGAAAATCCTTTCCTAAAGCAGAAAGTCTGAATATTTCTTTGAAAAAAGGCATTTATGCACCTAAAAAGGGATGTTTTTATGAAAAGAAATAAAAATGGACATTACTCGGAGTCATCAAAGGAAAAAGTCAAGGATGTTTTCAGTTCAATGAGCAAAAAACTTCTTTAAAACAACATTCACTTTAAAACAATGATTGAATATTGCAACAGTAAAAATGATCAAGGTCATCTCCAAGAATTGCACAATAAGTCGATGTATTGATTATTGTGACAGGCCTGGCGATACATACATTGCATATACTATTATCACCATAACAATAATTTTGTGAGATATATCGTGCAGACCTAAATTGAACCCAAAAAAGCGTGTAACTTGTGTGGCGTTTGTACTGGAAGCAGATATGAGTTATGTGCGATCGATGCAGCTCTGTCAGAAAGCAATCGAGCACTGAGCAAACGGCAGAAAGTCTCCTGCCAACACTTCCATCAAATTCAACCACACTTCCATTTATGACTGCCAAACACTTTCATTTCATTTGCCACCTTCCTTAATATCACTGTTAAAGAACTCTTTATGATATAAAGTTGGCATCGCTGCGTTCACTATGAACACGTGTTGGACACACACAGACACACACACACGCAAGGCCATTATTACGGCCTTCAGAACGCCCTGACACTTAAAGAGCTTTTCACACATCTACTCCAAAGTTTAAGCCCAAATGATGGAGGGAAGTAGTAAAAAAGGCACTTAACTGGATAATGTGCAATCTTTGAGGATAAAAGCTAACCTTTCTTACTCCTGCAAAGTAAAATTACAGTGGAGCAGCATAAATTTTCAAGGCTGTTTCTATCAGGACAGTTTATTAACGTCTGTATGGACAATCTTGTTGACTGAATTACTGGAAGTGTTTCTCAGTTTCCCTGCTGAGCCTTTATTAACCCTGGATTTATTTCACTTTCAGTTCATTTGTAATGTTCTACCACTGTAGTACACTTGTTAATTTCTTACATTTAATTGGTGACACTTTGCAATAAGGTCCCAAACTGTTTTCTCAAAATCTTTTTTTTTTTCTTCCAAGATAAATTTTTTGCCATTTATATACTTAAATAATTTATTTTTTCAATTTATTTATTTATTTATTTTTGCACTTATGTTTTTTATTTATTTATTAATTCATTTATCTGTTTGTTTATTTGTTTGTTAATTTATTTAGTTATTTATTCATTTATTTGTTTATTAATTCATTTATTTATTTTTGCACTAATGCTTTTATTTATTTATTTATTTATTTATTTGTTCGTTTATTTATTTACTTATGCATTTATTTGTTTATTTTTTCTCTTGTTTATTTTTGCACTAAGGTTTTTATTTATTTATTCGTTCATTTATTTGTTAATTAATTTATTTATTTTTGCACTAATGTGTTTATTTATTTATTTATTTATTCATGCATTTATTTGTTTGTTCGTTTATTTATTTTTGCACTAATGCTTTTATTTATTTATTTATTTATTCATGCATTTATTTGTTTGTTCGTTTATTTATTTTTGCACCAATGCTTTCATTTATTTATTTATTTATTCATGCATTTATTTGTTTGTTCGTTTATTTATTTTTGCACTAATGCTTTTATTTATTTATTTATTTATTTATGTATTCATGCATTTATTTACTTATAAGTTTGTTTGTTCGTTTATTTATTTTTACACTAATGCTTTTATTTATTTATTTATTCATGCATTTATTTGCTAATAAGTTTGTTTGTTCATTTATTTATTTTTGCACTAATGTTTTTTTTATTTTATTTATTTATGTATTCATGCATTTTTTGTTTGTTTGTTCAGTTGTTTATTTAATTTGCACTCATGCTGTAAATTATTTGTTTATTTATTTATTCATACATTTATTTGTTTATTTCTTTGTTTGTTCATTTATTTATTTTTGCACTAATGTTTTTATTTATTTTTTTATTTATTTGTTTATTTATTCATTTATTCATTTATTTTTGCACTAATATTTGTATTTATTTATTTGTATATTTGTTCATTACTTATTTATGAGAAACGCACGCACGCACGCACGCACGCACGCACGCACGCACGCACGCACGCACGCACGCACGCACGCACGCACGCACGCACGCACGCACGCACGCGCACACACACACACACACACACACAGTATTATAGAGATTTCTCAAACTTTTTCATTTGCGATTTCCAAAATAGGTAGGGTTTTTGATGACTAAAATACCAAATTATTTATTTTTGCACTAATGTTTTTATTTATTTATTTATTTATTCTTCTGCTCTAAATAGTAATCTAAAGGTAGATATTCATAATCGAATGAGCAAATACACCTTAACCAGTCAACCAATAAGCAACGCGAGTTTGTAGCAAATTTTAAAGTATTAAGAAAGTGTTTGTTTTGATTTCATTATAATAAAAAAAACACTTAAGATCTGTTTATAAAATACAGATATTGCAGAGCACGGGTCAGTAGAAGTAAGACTTATTATCTTCATGCCTTTGAACGATACGAGGCGTACTGTAAAATCTCCTCAAAAGACGTGTGACCTCTTTTCAAGAGTTATTTTTCAAATCCAATTTACAGCACAATACAGACTAACCCACTTTCACTTCTGCTGTGTATCTCACACATACAGCCAGATCTGAAGTTTTCCACGGACAGCAGGAATCTGGAAGTGTGCAAAAACACTGTGCGTGAAGATGTGCAGGGAATTAGACACAGACAGATTCCTTTGTTTGTTTGAAGGCAGTTTACATATCTTTATGCATTAAAACATTCATTCATTCATTCTCCTTCAGCTTAGTCCCTTATTCATCAGAAGTTGCCTCAGCGGAATGAACCGCCAGCTATTCCAGCATGTTTTACGCAGTGGATGCCCTTCCAGCTGCAACCCAGTACTGGAAAACACCCATACACACTCATTCTCTCTCACACACACACACACTCGGCCTATTTAGCTTATTCAATTCACCCATAAAGTAAAGTGTGACCAAACATTTTTTGTTTTATTCAAAAGATCAAGGCACCTCACCTCCTCACTATCATCATTAATATTATTACTTCCACTGTTGTTGTTTGTTGTTATTATTATTACTGTTCTGACTTGTCCTCCTCATTATCATTATTATAAGTATTTCTACCATTGTCATTATTGAGGTTGCTGTCGTTGCTGTAGTAGTAATAGTAGCACTCATTGTAGTAATAATAATTTCAGTAGTAGTTGTGGTTGATGAAGTAGTAGTTGTAGTAGTATCAGTAATAGTAGACGTCATTGGGGTAGTAGTATCAGAATTAGGAGATGTTGTAGTAGCAGTAGTTGTCATTGGTGTAGTAGTCTCAGAAGTAGCAGATGTTGTCAATGTAGATGTTGTAGTAGCAGTCGTTGTAGTAGTATCACTAGTAGTAGTGGTAAATGTTGTTGTAGTAGTATCAGTTGTAGTAGACGTTGTAGCAGTATTAGTAGTAGTAGACATTATTGTAGTAGTATCACTTGTAGAAGTATCAGTTGTAGTAGACGTTGTAGTAGTATTAGTTGTTGTTGTGGCTGTAGTGGCAGCAGTAGTAGTAACATTAGTATTTTTCTGTAATAGTAGTTGGTGTAGTACTTGTAATTATTATTATTATTATTGTTGTTGTTGTCAGTTATTATTTCTGTTGTCCTTTCTTTCTTTTTACTGTCATTATTACTATTATTACATTGCTATCATTGTTGTCACTCCTGTCCACTGATTGATTTTGTTCTCTATTTATTTATATATATATATGCTATTTGCTTCATTTAATGACTGATATACATGTTGTTTATGTATATATGCATGTGTATATATATATATTTTTTCCCTTATGTATGTACTCTGACTGTCCACCTAGTTACCTTTACATGCACGCACACACACACATTGTTTTTTTTCATGTTTTTGTTGTTGTTGTGTTTTCTTTGTATGCGATCCCATTTTGTGTACTACTTGCATATTCTAATAAAGAAAAGTAAAGATCAAGGCACTAGAAAAGTACAGTTTTGTTTTGTTTTATTACTCAGTTATACTCATTTAAATAAGATTTTGGTCACCAAACATCTTCAAGAACAGAAAGATCATAAATGTTCTCGTTTTTGGACGGTGAACCTCATGAGTTTTTTTTTTTGTTAGATTAGCTCCAGCTTTGTCTTTGGTACTGTCTAATCCATGGGTTGCTAAACCTTTTCTTATGAATGGCCAAAAATAACATTGACAAAGGTAAATATATACCAAAGTGTATTACAGTACTGTTACTGGTGCAATGTAATGTATTTCCTAATACTTACAAAAAATTCACAAGGCTTAATACACTAGTCAAGCTGTACCTGCCTTTGCCATGATTTGCTTGCCAATGTTGTGTCTAACTTCCTCTGTCCGTTGGGTGACAGTATTTACATTTTTAAAAAATCATATTCATTTACACCACTTTAGTTTAGCTTGCTTTGAGATAAGATGGGCCAAATCAAAGTTTACCATGGGCCAACTTTGGCACACGGGCCCTAGTTTAGGCAGCTCTGGTTTAATCTAATGTATTTGCAAAAATATATATTATTATTATTGTAAAGCATCTTATAGAAAACCTATAATAGTAATAATAATAATAATAATAATAATAATAATAATACCTTATATTTATTTAACGCTTTTCTGGGCACTCAAAGCGCTTTACACACTGGGGGTGAATAATCTCCTCATCCAGCACCAGTGTGCAGCATCCACCTGGATGACGCAGCCATTTTGCGCCAGACCGCACACCACACACCAGCTGATTGATGGAGAGGAGACAGAGTGATTAAGCCAATTATGATATGGGACAGAGTCAGGACCTCAGTTTAACGTCTCATCCAAAAGACGAGCAGTATAGTATCCCGATCACTATACTGGGGCATTAGGACCCACCCAGACCACAGGTTGGGCGCCCCCTGCTGGCCTCACTAACACTACTTCCAGCAGCAACCTAGCTTTCCCCTCTGGACTCCCATCCAGGTACTGACCGGACGCAGCCCTGCTTATCTTCAGTGAGTGACCATGTGAGAGTTGCAGAGAGCTAGCTGCCGGCTATAAAAGAGAGATCTGTGAGGGTGACCTCATTAACGCTAATAACTGTATGTACCCTGATCTCCAGAAAACCACAAAAAAACCTTTGTGTATTTGCACACACTTGTCCAGTAAAGCTCATTCAGATTCTGATGAAAGCAAGAGTTCCCTGATCAGTGAACATGAGCGAATATACACGTCTCTCACTCATAACCCTCACTGATTTATGAACAGTCAAATGAGTCAACATCAAGCGGAGAACAAACACATCTAAAACGCATTATCTCCCATCCGACACATTCGTCTTCATTTTTCATGGGCTCGTTTTTTTGTGCCTCTCTCAGACCGAGTTCACTCAACGCAACACTGACAGCAGATCAGAGCTAATGTTGTTGTGTTGTTGATCATTAGGGCACGCCATGAGGAGAATAATAAGAGATGACTTACCTATGACCACAATTAACACCACAGCCAACATGAAAGAGAAAGAGAAGAGAGAGAGAGGATTAGTGCACTGTAAAAATGCAATTCCTTCATGCTGTCCCAACACAAATCGATTACGTTAACAAACTGAAGTGGACTGAACATAAAACAATCAAGTTGTCCAAAAAAAATCTCATGGATCGTGTCGTTTCAGCTCATTTGAAATAAGCAGTTTGAACAAGCAGCAAAAATATTTTCTTTCCAGTGTGATGCACATTTTGTGGGGTCAAAATTATTACCAAAAATTATTAGTTATAATAACAGATTTTTTTCAATGTTTTTTTTTTATATATTAATTTTTAACAACTAAGTTTTAATAGGTAACACTTTAGTTTAAGCAACAATCCACACCAATTATTACTTATTACCTGTTACGATCACTACACGATAACTACAATTTTCCCACATTAATCAACTACAACTCCCACCATGCACTTCGCACACACCGGTTCCTCATTACCACTGATTACACACAGAGCAGGTAACTCATCTTGGACTGATATCCTGTACAATCTATCCACCACACCTGCACACACACAGTGCTGAGTCTTGTTAACCTGTAACATCACAAAGTGTTTTCCTTGTTTACCCTCATGGTTTATTGGACCAATCTCTTCGCTTGTGACTCGACAACTCTTTTTGGATTGCCCTTCATGATACTGTTTGCTCTTGTGATTGACCATTGCCTGTCTGACCATTCTGTTTAATAAAGACGCTGCACTTGGATCCTCAACACCGTCACCATGTGTAACATTACCTGCCTAATATTAAGATATTAACTGTTTATTAGCACTTATAATGTATTATCTTATTCTATCCCTAATCATACACAATACCTAATTCATAAACTAATAATAGGCATTCATAATTAGTAGTTGTTTTTTTAGCTAAATGTCTTAGTTAAGGGTTTGCTAATTGTGTGAATTGTACATTAAAATATAGTGTGAACCCATGATGGTAGTACATAACATTTTACTGAATATTTAGTTTATTAAAGGCTTAACTAGGATAACTAGGTTAAAAAAAAAATTTTTAAGGGGCTAATAATATTGACAACAACATGTGTACATTCATTCATTTTTTTATAAAAATTGTAAATGGCTAATAATTTTGACCACAACATTCATTCATTTATAAAACATATTAAGGGGGCTAATAATTTTGAAAACATTCATTCATTCGTTCATTCATTCATTCATAAAAACATATTAAGAGGGCTATTAATTTTGACAACATTCATTCATTCATAAAACATTAAGGGGGCTAATAGTTTTGAAAACATTCATTCATTCATTCATAAAAACATTAAGAGGGCTATTAATTTTGACAACATTCATTCATTCATAAAACATTAAGGGGGCTAATAGTTTTGAAAACATTCATTCATTCATTCATAAAAACATTAAGAGGGCTATTAATTTTGACAACATTCATTCATAAAACATATTAAGGGGGCTAATAATTTTGAAAACATTAATTCATTCATTCATAAAAACATTAAGAGGGCTATCAATTTTGATAACATTCATTCATAAAACATATTAAGGGGGCTAATAATTTCGAAAACATTCATTCATTCATTCATAAAAACATATTAAGAGGGCTATTAATTTTGACAACATTCATTTATTCATAAAACATATTAAGGTGGCTAATAATTTTGAAAACATTCATTCATTCATTCATTCATTCATAAAAACATATTAAGAGGGCTATTAATTTTGACAACATTCATTCATTCATAAAACATATTAAGGGGGCTATTAATTTTGAAAACATTCATTCATTCATTCATTCATTCATAAAAACATTAAGAGGGCTATTAATTTTGACAACATTCATTCATAAAACATATTAAGGGGGCTAATAATTTTGAAAACATTAATTCATTCCTTCATAAAAACATTAAGAGGGCTATTAATTTTGACAACATTCATTCATAAAACATATTAAGGGGGCTAATAGTTTTGAAAACATTAATTCATTCATTCATAAAACATATTAAGGGGGCTAATAATTTTGACAACATTCATTCATAAAGAAATATTAAGGGCGCTAAAAATTGACAACATTTATTCATTCATTCATAAAAAATATAAAGCGGGGTAAGCATTTTGAAAACATTCATTCATTCTTAAAGAAATATTAAGGGTGCTAATAATTTTGACTACAACATTCATTCATTTGTTCATTTATAAAAAAAATAAGGGCGCTAATAATTTTCAAAACATTCATTCATTCATTCATTAATGTATAAATAAATATATCATTTATAAAAAAACATTAAGGGGGGCTAATTATTTTGACCACCACATTCATTCATTTATATATAAAAAAATATGAAGTGTGCTAATCATTTTTAAAACATTCATTTATTCAAAAAACCAAATTAAGGGGGCTAATAATTGACAACATTTATTCATTCATTCATTAAAAACAAACATTAAGCGAGGTAATAAGTTTGACAACATTCATTCATTCATAAAAAAATATTAAGGGGGCTAATGATTTGACCACAATCATTTTGACCACAACATTAATTTATAAAACATATTAGGGTGCTAATAATTTTCAAAACATTCATTAAACACATTAAAATATAGTGTGAACCCATGATGGTAGTACATAACATTTTACTAAATATTTAGTATAATAAAGGCTTAACTAGGATAACTAGGTTAGAAAAAAAAATATTAAGGGGGGTAATAATATTGACAACATGTGTACATTCATTCATTTGTTGTTCATTTATAAAAAAATGAAAAGGGCTAATAATTTTGACCACAACATTCATTCATTTATAAAAACCTATTAAGGGGGCTAATAATTTTTAAAACGTTCATTCATTCATAAAAACATATTAAGAGGACTATTAATTTTGACAACATTTATTCATAAAGAAATATTAAGGGCGCAAAAAATTGACAACATTTATTCATTCATTCATAAAAAATATTAAGCGGGGTAATCATTTTGACAACATTCATTCATTCATTCTTAAAGAAATATTAAGGGTGCTAATCATTTTGACTACAATATTCATTCATTCATTTATAAAAAAAAATAAGGGCGCTCATAATTTTCAAAACATTCATTAATGTTTAAAAAAAAATATCACTTATAAAAAAAACATTAAGGGGGCTAATAATTTTGACCACCACATTCATTCATTTATATATAAACATATATTAAGTGTGCTAATCATTTTCAAAACATTCATTCATTCATTCATTACTAAAACCAAATTAAGGGGGCTAATAATTTTGACAACATTTATTCTTTCATTCATTAAAAAACATATTAATCGAGGTAATAAGTTTGACAACATTCATTCATTCAGAAAAAAATATTAAGGGGGCTAATAATTTTCAAAACATTCATTCATTCATAAAAAATATTAAAATAATAATTTTGACCTCAACATTCACTCTTTCATTCATTCATTCATTCATTCATTCTCTAACCAAACTATAAGAAATAAGACTTTCTTCAGCAGGAAAATATAATAGGAAATACTGTGAATAAGTTTTCCTGCTATGTAAAACAACACTTGGAAAATATATGAAAAAATATATATAATAATAGTAATAATTTATAACAATAATAATAATAATTTAGTTTTCAACTGTACATTCTAGCTGAATTTAATCCATAATACAGGTTAGATTTGACCAGCATAATGGCCTAAAATACATCCCAAAACAACAATAAACCCTTTCATTCACACAGATAAAGCACAACTGCTGAAATAATCAGAACAACTAGATGTTTATATGTCATGAACAAACAGCGAGCTCGGTGCTGAACTCAGTGTGTGTCCAGAATAATGGCAAAGTTTTGTAGTTTCAACAAATGGAGCCTATTTTTATCACAAAGACTCCAGCAGTGCATTATGAGCATTAAAGCACAGGACAGGATGTTTTTATGCATGGCTGTGAATTTTTAAACAGCTCCTAAAGTTAATCCGCATACTGTACAGTATATCCTCAGAGCAATTATGCCATATACTGTATTTAAGGGGCAGAACGCATGTATTTAATGACACACCATTTCTAAAATGACCTCAATCTAACTGAATATCTGCAGGAGATGCATTAATAACACTATTGTATTTCACATAAAAGGATGTATTAGTTTACATACGACTTGTACAGATGAATGCATGACTTCTTAAATTACATACTGTATAGACCATTATTAATTTTCTTACAAAAAAGCATATATTATTATTCTAAATTTGTAACTCTATAAAAAAAATATAATCCTTTATTCAATTATACTGACTTTAACCAAAGGACGCTGACACAGAGGTGAGGATCCGCATGCAGTTCTTTAATAATAAGAGTAATCAGACAGGCAATGGCAAAACAGAAGCATAAAGGTAATACAAAATATGTGGTCAAAATACAGGCAAAAGGTCAGGCTAGGCAGCAAAGAATCAAATTGGTTAAACAAAGGAAGGATCAAAACACGGGAAGGAAAAAGGCTTTGTGATGTTACACGGGGTAAAACAAGACTCAGCCCTGGTGTGTGTGTGAAAGCTGTATAAATAGTCCCAGAATTAGTCCGTGATGAGCTTCCCTCTGTGTGTGCGCAATCTGCAGGTGAACTGCAACTGATGTGTAATCTAGTAATATGGGATCTGTAGTTCTTTTGGTGGCAGATTTGTAGTTCTCCAGTGATCTGTATGGACTAGATCGCCGGTGATTGTGACACCGATGAACTTTATATAGAATTAGGGTTATTTATGTATTAAATGTATTATTTAGTTAGAGCTCAACAAGGCTTTAGTCATTTGATCAAAAATACAGAAAATGAAACTAAAATAGTCATAAAAAAACTATATATAGAAATGTTGTAAAATATACATTACAAATATATAAGCTGAATTGCTGTTTAGTTAATATTGGTCCTCATTGATTAACAGAAAAGGAAAACATTTTATTTTGACACTGGATTTTGTTTTGTTTTTATTGTTTGTTTTTATGGAATGTCTGCAGCAATATGGTGATACCCAGGGCTTAGTTTGGGCAGGAACACGCCAGGCAGCCCATTTTACCGACAACCCCCCCTCGCCCTCTTCCCCGATATCCACTTTCGTGCGCGACACCTCTACATCCTGGGGTAACATGCTGGAACCGTTACACTGATCTCTTCCGGGACCTCACATAATCACAAATCAACAAATTTCAAGGACAATAAAGTTTTACTACTACTACTACTACTACTACTACTAATACTGTATAATCAAACTTAAAATAATGCATTTATAGATATTGCAAAATAATGTGTTTTATCAAAATATGTATCATAAAATACTATTTCCAAAAACTTCTTCCAACTATTCTACTCTGTCCAGTAGACCATAAAAAAGTCTGCTTGCAATTAGTCTTTACCAGTGATCAGAAAGCAAGATATCTACTTACAAAATAAATAACAAATCAATATTTAACGTGCACGCTGTTGAGTTATTTGATCAAATGGCAGACATGGAGTGCAGAAGTGCTAAACTCGAGGTCCTGATCAATCTGTCTGTGTTTGCTTCATGAAAATGATGTCTGGCTCTACATTGTCCTGATCTGGGATTTATTTTTTGAAATATTGATTTGCGCTGTGTTTGAGATGATTTGATCAATCATTAGGACTCATTTTGTAGAACATGCAAGTCGAACTGGACAACAACATGCTCTTCTAGAAATCCTTTAGTTCTGACAGTGATGGTTTATGAGTATTAAGTAAACCTGTGCATTGCACAAAAGGTTCTATAAAGTGGAAAATAAAGACTTTTAGATGATATATTTTAGATATAGTGTTCTTCCATTAATAAACGTTACCTGAAATATGATTTGAGGAACCAAAATAATAAATAATTATTGCTCTATATAATAAAAAAGAGAGCAAAACAACAAGAAGAACAAGAAAAAAAACAATAACACAAAGAAAAGGAAGAAGAAAAATAACAAATATGAACAAGAAGATGATGAATAATAAGAACAAGAATAAAATGAAAAGAAGAAAACAAGAAAAATAAAAAACAACAGCAAAAAAACCAACAAAAAAACAAAATGGAACGCAAGAAAAACAAGACAAACAAAAACAAAGTACAAAAAACAAGAAACAAATAAATAACAAAAAGATCAACAAGAAAAAGATGATAAAGAAGAAGAAAAAAGAAAACAGAAACAAGAAGAAGAAGAAGATGACCAAGATAATAAAGAACAAAACAAAAAGGAGAACAAGAAGAAGCTTTATTCCTGAAGGCTTTATTTGTAGTATATGGTCATAAAGCTGAACCTCAAGTGTTCTAATGCGCTTTTCCACTCGCCCTCTTTACTGTTAATGATCACTCAGAAACCACTGCACACTAGCTTTACCTGCTAAATGTCACTAAACTGACTGCATTAATATCATCAAACCCAGGTAACCACAGTACTCTCACCGCTGCTGCTCTTTTCACTACACATTTGCCCGCAATCTGCACCACATTACGACAATTTATCCTGGCTTTTATCACAGAGATGGTGATGTTATTAGCAGACTTTTACAGTCAGAAAGATCTAGAAAAGCCTTTCAGAAGCACAAAACATGCATTTATTTTCACAATGGCTGACAGAACATATCAATAATAATGCTTCAAGTGTCTTGTGAAGTTAGAGCACATTTGCCTGCATTCTCCACCATATTATGCCAATTTTATCAGAGCGACAGGGAAGTTATTAGCAGACTTTTCCACAGAGTGTGATTTAACAGTCAGAAAGATCTGGAAACGCCTTTCAGAAGCACAACACATTCATTCATTTTCACAATGGCTGGAAAAATTTATCAATAATCATACTTAAAAGTATCTTACAAAGTTTGAGCCCATTTGCCAGCATTCTCCACCATTTTACAGCAATTTTATCACATAGACAGGGAAGTTATTAGCAAACTTTTCCAGTGTGACTGCATTTAAAATCTAGTATGAAAGTCTTTCAGCTCAAAAATATGCATTTATTTTCATCAGGGCTAGCAGAATACGCGAGTAACCATACACACGAGGTCACTGTTGGAGTTTTAGCACATTTTCCCACATTCTCTACCATAGTATGGCGATTTTATCACGAGGTTATTAGGAGACTTTACCACAGAGTGTGATTTAACAGTCAGAAAGATCTAGAAAAGCCTTTCAGAAGCACAAAACATACATTAATTTTCAAAATGGCTAGCAGAAAACATCAATAATCATACTTAAAGTATCTTATGATGTTTGAGCACATTTGCCAGCATTCTTCACCATATTATGCCAATTTTATCACAACGACAGGGACGTTATTAAAATACTGTTGCACAAACTGTGATTTAACAGTCAGAAAGATCTGGAAAAGCCTTCAGAAGCACATAATCTTTTTCTTGTTTTTCACAAGGGCAGGCATAATACATCAATACTCATGCTTAAAAGTATCTTATAAAGTTTGAGCACAATTGTCTGCATTCATATTACGCCAACCAGAGGCGTAGCGGACATTTTAAAAGTGGAAGGGGGCAGCTGTATGAGATCATACGTTCATATAAGTATTAATCACCTGTTTCTAAATGGTCTGTCTCTAAAAGTGAGGGGGACGTATCCCCCCCACCCCCGTCCCCCCCAGTTGATACGCCCCTGACGCCAACTTTCTCACAGAGACAGGGAGGTCATTGACACTTTTTTTTTCATGCAATTCTGTTATAACGGTCAAAGAAAAGACCTAAAAAAGGCTTTCCCAAAGCACATAATATGAAATTGTTTTGCAACTGCTGGCAGAATACATCTGTTAAGATACTTAAAATATTGAATGTACTTAGAGCACATTTGCCTGCATTCTCCACCAAATAATGCCAATTTTATCAGAGCGACAGGGAAGTTATTAGCAGACTTTTCCACAGAGTGTGATTTAACAGTCAGAAAGATCTGGAAAAGCCTTTCAGAAGCACAACACATTCATTCATTTTCACAATGGCTCGCAGAATACATCAATAATCATACTTAAAAGTATATCTTATAAAGGTTAAGTACATTTGCCTGCATTCGCCACCATTTTACAGGAATTTGATCACACAGACAGGTAGGTTATTAGTATACTTTTCCACAAAGTGTGATTTAGCAAGCAGAAATATCTAAAGACTTTCAGAAGCACAAAGCATGAATTTATTTTCACAAGGACTACAGATTACATTAGTTATCATTCCTAAAATAACGTATTGAGTTTTAGCAAATTTGCTTGCATTCTCTACCACAATATGCCAATATCATCTTGTATTTTCACATAGTCATGGGCCACACTTAAGTGATAGAGTGATCAGTACACTTTTCCAGCAAGTGTGATATAACGGTAAAAAAAAATGAAGAAAAGCATTTAAGAAGCACAAAAACTAAATGTATTTTCACAAGGGCTGGCAGAATACATCAGTAATCATACTTATAGTATCTAATGGAGTTTCAGCACATTTGCTCATGTTCTCCACTGTAATACGCCAATATCGTCTTGTATTTTCACATAGACATGGGCCAAACTTAAGCGATACAGTGATTAGTAATTGCAGCAAATGTGATCTAGCGGTCAAAAAAAGATCCAGAAAAGCCTTTTTGAAGCACAAGAATTAAATCTATTTACACAAGGGCTGGCAGAATACATCAGTAATCATACTTAAAGTATCTAATGTTTTTTTTAGCACATTTGATCCCATTCTCCACCCTATTACGGCAATTTTATTACAGAGACAGGTAGGTTATCAGTATACTTTTCCACAGAGTGTGATTTAACAGTCAGAAATATCTAGAAAAGACTTTCAGAAGCACAAAACATGAATGTATTTTCACAAGGGCTTACAGATTATATTAGTAACCATACCAAAAATAACTTGAATAGTTTCATCACATTTGCTCATGTTCTCCACTATAATTTTCTGTATTTTCACACAGATGTGGGTCAAACTTAAGCAATAGAGTGATTAGTAATTTTTCCAGCAAGTGTGATCTAGCGGTCAAAAAAAGATCTAGAAAAGCCTTTCTGAAGCACAAGAATTAAATCTATTTTCACAAGGGCTGCAGAATACATCAGTAATCACACTTAACACATCTAATGGAGTTTTAGCTTGAATAAGTGGTCAAGTGGCTCTGAAGTGTGATTTAGACTCGAGTGGATCTCTCAGGAACATGTCTCTAAAATTTCCACAGCAGGACGGAGAATCATCTTTGCTGGATGGTAGTAAAAGTGTTTCTGCATAATTGGACTAAATTGCACAGAAGAGAAATGGATCATGCGGAACAGAAAGGCAGATAAATGACTCTCAGATAATTCATTTGGCATTAATTAGCACTGCTAGTCCAGAAAATAAAGCAGCAGACCAAAAAAGTGACCCACATTTAAATAATTTGTCTTAAAAGAGACAAGTCAAACAGATAGAGCTATTGCTCAGTTAATACTCTTCAAAGTGTACTTTTATAAACTAAAAACAGAATATACAGCTAAATTGGATCATAGCTGCTATACTAATGAAACACTTTAGTAAATTATGTTAGTTGATACAGTACTTGTAATCAGACTATAGATCAGAATACAGTTTGGCATATGTACAGTCAAAACATAGATGGGAATAAAACAAAACTGCAGTAGTTATGTCTAGAAATAGGAATAAAGATGTAAACTTTGGTTTATGTAATCAGGAATAAATCTGTACAGTTTGGAGTTTGTTAGCACTGCTGAAGTGGAAGCAAAGTCACCTTTAAATATACACTCACTGGCCGATTTATTAGGTACACCTGTCCAGCTGCTTGTTAACGCAACTTTCTAATCAGCCAATCCCATGGCAGCAACTCAATGCATTTAGGCATGTAAGGTTAGGGTCAAGGTCATGGTCAAGACTATCTGCTGCAGTTCAAACAAATGGATCCATCCATTTGTGGTGTGGTGTTATGGTGTACTAATTGGTATTAGTACCAATTGAGCATGGTGTCAACACCACAGCCTACCTGAGTATTGTTGCTGACCATGTCCATCCCTTTATGAGCACAGTGTCTCCATCTTCTGATGGCTACTTCCAGCAGGATAACACACCATGTCATAAAGCGTGAATCATCTCAGACTGGTTTCTTGAACATGACAATGACTTCACTGTACTCAAATGGCCTCCACAATCACCTGAACTCAATCCAATAGAGCACCTTTGGGATGTGGTGGAATAGGAGATTGGCATCATGGATGTGCAGCCGACAAATCTGCAGCAACTGTGATGCTATCATGTCAATATGGAGCAAAATCTCTGAGGAATATTTCCAGGACCTTGTTAAATCTCTGACATGAAGGATTAGGGCAGTTCTGAAGGCATAAGAGGGTCCAACCCGGTACTAGTAAGGTGTACCTAATAAAGTGGCCGGTGAGTGTTTGAATTGTATATCATTTATAAGATGCAAATGTATCAAGTGCACTAAAATATCCACTTAAATGTGAATTCTGATTGATTTATTTTCACTAACCTGAAAACAAGACATTACGCATTTCCCATAAATATAAATAAACAATCACCAGTGCATGAAAGAAAACATACCATCTGGCCTTCAAGTCTGCATGAAATACTAATTTGCATGTTTATTTGGCCAGCTATAATGAATTTGTGCAAGTGTCCACTGAATAAACCTGATTGTTTTGGTAATCTTCTTTTAAACTCTTTTAAGCTTCCATAGCAACTGTAAATCAATATCCTTAACCCCGCCCATTTTACTATTAGTTTGCTATGAGTGAATGATGCTCAAAAGAAAGCCCCACCACCTACGTAATATTCCATTAGAACTACATCAACATACTGAAATAAAAATCCTTCACCTTCGCCTTCGTTTTGCACATTCACGTGAAAGGGTAGGGGTGTCTCAATTCTCCTTAGCCTGAAGGCGTAGGGCCAAGGGGAAGGGCTAGATACCCCTCAAAACTGCTAAAACACTAAAATAAAAACCTCTAAATTTCACGATCTATAATCCCTAATAATAACTCCTGTACAGAAGTCCCACAACATTCTGACACTCGATGACACTTGAATCCCCTGTCAGAAAAGTCTAGTGGCTGGTAAAAAGCTTTTTACAGTGTCTGCTATAGTGCTAATGTTGTTTTTGGTGTGTATACATTAGGCCTGGGCGGTATCCAAATTTTGATCCTGTCAAACCTCCTCCCTATTTTACCTCGGTATATGGTATTACCGTGCATAATAAAAAAAATGATGTAAGGCTCAGACAGCGTCACCAAACTGTTGGCTTGTGCCTAAACCATTCAGAAGCTGAATACCGTAAATGCGACCTTAAGTTTGCAGTCACCTGTTTGTCTTGTTTGTATTAGAGCTCTGCATGGGACCAAATCTTTGGGGGGGGTTGTGGGATTGTGTTCGCGAACGGAAGAGCAAAACCAAAAACCTCCCAGCTAAACCTATAACAAGCTGTCTGTATAAACACACACACACATAGACACACAGTACCATGCTCTCTCTCATTCACACACATACACAGCACCAGGCCAGCGACACACAGCATCACGCTCTCTCTCATTCACACACATACACACACACACACTCACATAAACAGCATCCACGCAGATGCACGCGTGTGCTCACTCAGGAGCGATATGGTTAGACCGCCCGCTCACGGTACAGCAGCGGGAATGCAGACCTCTACTTCGTATTTACCACGTCTCCCTTTTCGTTCAGCTGAAACCCAAAATACTGCCAAACTGCAGAGGTTGTGTTCTTTTTCAAGACCAGGCCACTTGGTGTGCGACTCGCCATCTTACCTCACCCCTCTCTCTCTCCTCCACACTGTCCCATGATGACAATCACGCATACACATTTTTAGGCATTAAATAATGTTTAATTCTTGTCTCCTATTTGAGTGCCTTGACTTTTATGACGGTATAACAGTATTGAAACTGATACCACTGCTATTTTTAGATCCCGCCGTATAGCATATTACCATATTACCACCCAAGTTTACATTGATGAATATGGCCTCGGTGTAAATACACAGTACAGTTACGATCTTATTGCCACATTATATGGTTATTATAACATGATATACACCTTCAATGATTTCCTGAAGATAAATACTAATAATTAAAGCAACTCTACAGCAGTCACCATCGTCTGATCTCATATAAGGTAAGAGATCACAATACATATGATGACGTGTGCAGGTGCTGTAGTGCTGTCCCAATTCTCAGGGGTTCATTTTGAAACCCTTCCCCCTTCACACTCTGTTTCGAGGGCCAAGAGGAAGGAGAAGGGGTACAAAAATAGAATTGGCATTGGGCCTAAGTTTACTTGAAATGAACTTGAAGCACACATATATTTTGCTGGTAAGAGCAGACAAATTGGACACACTGTTGAGATCTCTTCTGAAGAGATTTCCCAGGAGAAAGTGCTCTCCATGTAATCTTCTTGCATTCTAGGAGAAACACTAAATCCACAAGCCAGACTTAAGAAGCAAAAAACTTGCAGGAAAAGCCCACATTTTGGAGATTGGTGTGGGTATAATTTTAGTCATCTACCCTCTGCACATTTTAATGACTGCCAGGAGAGAAATAAAAGCTAAAGAGACATGAAGAGCAAGTTAAGCTAGCCCACGTTCCCCGGTTATCGCAGGCGTTTGCGCGCGAGCGATGTAGTCTTGTAGACAAATGAGGAAAGTTGCATGAAAAGCGTTCGCAGTCTCTGCGTCTCTGCCTCGCATGCAAATCAGCAACACTGCCGCTATGCAAATAACACAGCGCTGTATGCAAATGAAAAGCAGGCAGTGAGTGAATTATGTTTCTTCTCCGGCACAGACCTGATGGAGTGTTGTCTGAATGTTGTTTCAGGGCGCTCTCAACAGCATGTTCCAGCTTCTTATAATACCACTGAGAGATCTTATCCAGCAAGTGCAAAGAAATCAATATAAAAGAGGGAAATCGTATTAATGTATGCTTCTTCAGCTTGTGTATATGGACTTAGCATGAGATACAGATGCATTAATGAGTTGAGCAACTAATATGTTTAGCAAAGTATAAATCATACTTAAAATCAGCAAACTATTACAGATTAATGATGATTGAGCTGATCTACAGCATGTATATGTGGGAAATATGCTTTAATAATAGCTGACCACTAGTCTTTCAGTTTATTTTAAAATACCCATGTTAAAATACCCATGCATCCTTAAAGTAGGATAAAACCGAAGACAGAAGCAAAACTGTATGAAATATGAATCATAACAATACTTATATTGCTGCATATAAAGGATTTTAAACTATGCGCACTTTAAGTTAAACAGTCATGGTCAAAATTGTTGGCACCCCTGAAAATTTTCACGCAATGCAAAGACGAATGCTGCGTCCCAATTCGCATACTACACCCTATTTTGTGAAGGAAAGGTACACACTTTTAAGTGTGTAACAGAAGAGTGTGCAAGCTTTTGTGACACACTACTTCCTCGTTAACAGATCGTTGTGTTGCTTAGTTATGATGAGCCTTGTCAAACATCCACATTTCTTTCATATTTAATTCCCTACCTTATTGGAGAAGCAGCAGCAGCAGGTTAATCTGCCATTCACCAGTCTTTCATGCAGAGAAATCTCCTCAGGTGTTTGGATGATTCTGCATTCAGATGTTAATGTCCAAACACATCTTTATATAAGTTCAGTATTGTTGTTACAGATGAAATATAACACAGAAAACGTGATTAAAACATGTTCCAGTGGGATAGATAGTAATTAACAGTCATACAAGCATCTTTACCGAAGCCTCTCTACTTGACGGTTGGTCTCAGGCGTCCATCATGATTGTAGTTTGTTTACACTTTTCACCCACGTTTGTAGTTCTAATCAAACTCACATCCTACTCGCAATGTATTGTGGGCAATATCAGCGGTTAGAGTATGGACGCTTCTACACTTCAGGTTTTTACCGGAAATAGTAAACCATACGGGAACCTTTGGCATACTCTTTTCAACATACTACCATTTGGGACATACTAATTCTACTTTCAAATACTATTTAGGACGGATAGTAAGTGAATTGGGACGCAGCATAAGAGAACTTCTCTCATTTTTATCTGCTTTCAGGAGTGATTTTTATATTGCACACACCAGTTACTGAGTTTAAAGGAGCATCACATGCTTGAAACAATCTTATTTATCCACAGTTTTAAAGGGGTGCCAATCATTTTGTCCAGCACATTTTGAGGTCAATATGCTTCTTTTGCTCACTTTTTTGTTTTGTTCCACTTCACACAACGATGATAAACATGTTAATAGCAAAACATGTGTTAGTGCAATACTTTTCTCTGAGAAATACTTGATTTTCTGGATAAATTTCAGGGGTGCCAACCATTTTGGCTATGACTGTATATACTAGGGATGCTCCGATCAGTTTAAGGGAACCCTTAGTAGTGGAAACGCAAGCCTGATAAAGTACCGTACCGACCTGTACCGTACCATACTGTACCAGTCAGTAGAAATGGGCCATTAGGTGTAAATTTTGAAGCCAATATGTCGAAATGCTTCTTTTCCTCCCTTTTTTGTTTTGTTCCAATACACACAAAGATAATAAACATGTGTATAGCAAAACATGTGTTTATTATTGTGTTTAGGGCAATACTTTTCTCTGAGAAATACTTGATTTTCTGGAAAAATTTCAACACAGTATATGACTGTATATACTAGGGATGCTCCGATCAGTATTTTTGCAGCCGAGTACCGATTCCTTATCATGGTGATCGGCTGATACAGAGTACAGATTCTGATGCTTCAAACTTTATAATGCATAAAGCACATTTTCTCTCTAGGAATGATACTTAAGTAGAGCTTTCTCCTTACATAAAATAATAAATGGCAGAAGCTGCATATAATCCTCTAAACATGTATAACTGTTTAGTGTGGACGTGTAATGGTCAGATTTACAGTAAACAATAGATAAAGCATGTTAAAAAAATGGTAAGAAATGACTAACAGTGCAATTTAGAAACACTGCAAATGATGGAAGAATTCAACACGTCTCGATGAAGAAAAAGCTTGGAGTTTGGGCTTTATTTGATGCATACGAAGTTAAAATGCACATTTTAATACATCACTTCTTTACTAAAAAGAAACAGGCCTCAAAACTATTGTTTACTGCAATAACTAGGCCTATATTAGGAAAAGTTATATTATTAAATAAGTAAAAAGAGATTTACTTCATTAATAGTTCCAGCCAGGTTTTACTGAACTTGCAATGTTATCAAAAACACAGAACTCTCAGTCCTTGTATGTAAAAAGGCCTAAATACATGCAAGGCCATTACAATATTTTGCTCATCTGCAACTCTTGATGGCAGCTCCAGAGCTTTTCTTTACTGCTCTATTCATTTAACATAAATATAATGCTTAGACCATCACTGTGCCTCCCGAGGTCTGTTCTCTTGCTCATTCCCTTCCGTCGCCATGAGTTCTGGGGTATCTTATCTAATTCCAGGGCGTCAGGGCACTACTATGAAGAGGCCTATTCTGGAAAATTGCAGAGCGTCTGGGAGAGACCATACGGGTTGGATGAGACACTAGTTAGCAGCGATCTCTCTGCTCGTGTCAAAGCAGCTCAAAACACTGGACATTCAATGGTTGCAACAAAGAGACCATCAGTCACGCGAATCTTGCCAATAGGCTGTATAAACTATATTGTATCTGCTGTGACGTGAGCACAGTGATCACTCACGCCCCTAAACATCATTTACCTCTTATTGTAGCACTGCTGATGAGCACACCATCTTCCTTCGTGTGTAAACTCATAAACAAACACCTACGATCAGTTCATGAGATCGGCCAGATTGGCTAGTACTGATCAAGTCATGCATTATGATTATCGGCCGATATCAATCTCCGGTGGATCAATCAGAGCATCCCTAGCATATACACTTCTTTGCATCAAAAAGTAAATCAACACGATTTATCAATCTTTTTAATAGTTAAACTTTAAATTAATATTGGCTATGAACATCCAAAATCAAACTAAAAGTGCTCAGGGGTAGCTTAAATAATGTGTCGGTGCTCTTTAGGGAAGGGATTCATTCAATTCAATTCAATTCAATTCACCTTTATTTGTATAGCGCTTATACAATGTAGATTGTGTCAAAGCAGCTTCACATAAAAGGTCACAGTAAATAGGAACAGTGTAGTTCAGTTTGTAGTGTTTAAGTTCAGTTCAGTTGAGCTCAGTTCAGTGTGGTTTAATAATCACTACTGAGAGTCCAAATACTGAAGAGCAAATCCATCGATGCGCAGCTCTACAGATCCTGAACCATGCAAGCCAGTGGCGACAGCGGAGAGGGAAAAAAAACTTCACTAAAGGCGGAAGTGAAGAAAAAAAACCTTGAGAGAAACCAGACTCAGTTGGGCACGACCATTTTAATTTCTCCGCTGGCCAAACGTCTTGTGCAGAGCTGCAGTCTCAGTGGCGGAGGCTGGAAGCTGGCCTCAGCGAAGACTCGTCTGTCTCTGGAGCGTCACAGGAAACAGTCTCATGTTCTCCACTCTTCCATGACCATCGCAGTAGTTGTTCAGGATTCGGCCAGGTCCAGGATATGGAAACCTTGGGATCATCTCGTCGTTGGTCTTGGATCGAATCAGTGACTCTGCATAGTCTGAGGGCCTCGGGAAGAGTATCCCCAGGTGGAAATGGAGAATAAAGAAAATAATTAGCGTAGCTGATGTTCACAGTGTATATCAGCAAGATGCATAACCTGTGTGGAAGCCCCCTAAGTGGTGCACTAAGTGTATGCTTTACTGAACAGATAGGTCTTTAATCTAGTTTTGAATTGGGAGAGTGTGTCTGAGCCTCGGACGTTATCAGGAAGGCTATTCCAGAGTTTAGGAGCTATAAATGAGAAGGCTCGACCTCCTTTACTCGACTTTGCTATTCTAGGTACTACCAGAAGCCCTGAGTTTTGAGATCTTAAAGAGCGAGTTGGATTGTAGCGAGACAGAAGATTGGTTAGATAAACAGGAGCTAGATTATTTAAAGCTTTATATGTAAGAAGCAATATTTTAAATTCAATACGAAACTTAACAGGCAGCCAGTGTAAGGAGGATAAAATTGGGGTGATGTGATCAAATTTTCTAGACCTGGTAAGAACTCTGGCAGCTGCATTTTGTACTAATTGAAGTTTGTTAATAGAGGATGCTGGGCAGCCAGCAAACAGTGCATTACAGTAGTCCAGCCTAGAAGTCATAAAAGCATGGACAAGCTTTTCTGCATCTGAGATGGATAGCATACTTCGTAACTTAGCTATATTTCTCAGATGAAAGAAAGCAGTTTTTGTGACATGGGAAATATGATTTTTAAAAGTTAAATTGCTGTCTAATATGACACCCAGATCTTTTATAGTAGAGCTAACGCTAACTTTGTATCCCTCTAATTGTAGGTCGAGTTGTGAGATCTGCTGTGTACAGTATTTAGGCCCAATAAGTAATAATTCTGTTTTGTCTGAGTTTAAGAGAAGATAATTGTTGGTCATCCAGTCTTTAACATCTTTAATACACTCAGTTAGCTTGGACAGATTAGACGTCTCGTCAGGTTTAGTTGAAATATATAATTGAGTATCATCTGCATAGCAGTGAAAGCTGATCCCATGTCTTCTAATAATGTCTCCCAGGGGTAGCATGTATATTGTAAACAGTAAAGGGCCTAAAACTGATCCTTGAGGCACCCCGTATTTTACTGGGCTGATTTGTGAAGGCTGTCCATTTATATTTACAAACTGGTAACGGTCAGATAAGTATGACTTAAACCATTGTAGGGCATGTCCCTGGACACCTGTAGACTTTAAGCGATTAATGAGGACACCATGGTCAATGGTGTCAAATGCCGCACTAAGATCGAGTAGAACTAATAGCGAGATGCACCCTTGGTCAGCAGCTAAGAGTAAATCGTTGGTTATTTTCACTAATGCAGTTTCTGTACTGTGATGAGCTCTGAAACCTGACTGAAACACTTCAAAAACATTGTTGGTCTGCAGAAAGGAGCATAATTGAGCAGAAACAACTTTTTCTAGTATTTTAGATATAAATGGAAGGTTTGAAATAGGCCTATAATTAGCTAAGTTGCTGGGTTCCAGTTGTGGTTTCTTAATAATAGGTTTAATAACAGCTAACTTGTAAGGATTTGGAACATGGCCTAAAGATAAAGAAGAGTTGATAATGTTAAGAAGAGGTTCTCCTATAACAGGTAGCAATTCTTTCAGTAACTTTGTTGGAATTGGGTCCAATATACACGTAGCTGATTTAGAGCTATTTATAATTTTGTCTAGCTCTTCCTGTTCTATGATTTTAAAGCACTGTAGGTTATTTAGATTCAGTGGCGTGTTTACTGGATCTGAAGTATAAGGCGGTGCAGAAAGTTTAATATCTCCTATTTTCTGTCTAAAGCCTTCTATTTTATCACTGAAAAAATTCATGAAGTCATCACTACTAATTTGCGGTGGAACGTTTTGTTCCAAAGATGACCGATTATTTGTTAATTTAGCGATGGTGTTAAATAAGAATCTAGGATTGTTTTGATTATTTTCTATCAGTTTGCGGAGGTGCTCAGCCCTGGCAGATTTTAAAGCCCTCCTATAGCTGGACATACTGTCTTTGTATGCAATTCGAAAGACTTCTAAATTAGTTTTTTTCCATTTACGTTCCAGGGCACGGGCTGCTGTTTTGAGAGCGCGGGTATGACTATTATACCATGGTGTAGTTTTATTCTCTCTAGCCTTTTTTAGTTTGATGGGTGCCACAGTATTTAGAGTGCTAGTAAAGATGGCATCCATACTGCTGGTTACTACATCAAGGTCATTTGCGTTTGCGGGTGCATTTCGAAGTAGAGAAAGATCAGGTAAGTTATTTATAAATTCATCTTTAGTGGACGGAACAATAGTTCTACTAGGGCGATATATCGGAGCGGATCTGCTAATTTCAGGTAAACACAGCTTATATAGTAAGAGGTAGTGGTCTGTAATATCATCACTTTGTGGTATAATGTCTGCATTAGTGACCTCAATTCCATAAGACAGAATTAGATCTAGTGTATGCTTTAGGCGATGAGTTGGACCAATAACATTTTGCTTTATTCCTAGTGAGACCAGCAAGTCCGTAAACGCGTCATCACAACATTTTTGTCCGTCATCACAACATACAACAAAAATCAGGTTAAGGCACTCGAAAAATGTGGAAATAAACATTTAAAAAGCCTTTATTCACATGGCTAATCCTAAAAAAAACTACGTGTTTCGGCAAAGAACTGCCTTCATCAGGGTAGGCATAATTGGCCATGGTTGCATGGTTTCCCCATTAACGTATAGCACAAACACCTGCCATAACCTGTATTAATTGTTTGCTTTTTCACTAAACAATAGCAGACATTATCAGTCATGTATAGCACAAATATTTGCATGTAAATGTTTTTTTCCTGAATAAATCATTTAAATTAAGAATAAATTAACTTGAAGTCACTAAAATAAAAATATATCAATGCATTCCTTACGTATTACCTGATATTTATATACAGTTAAAGTCAGAAATATTAGCCCCCTGAATTATTCGCCACCCTGTTTAGTTTTTGCCCAATTTTTGTTTAACGGACATTTTTTCAACACATTTCTAATCATAATAGTTTTAATAACTCATCTCTAATAACTGATTTATTTTCTCTTTGTCATGATGACAGTAAATAATATTAGACTAGATATTCTTCAAGACACTTCTATACAGCTTAAAATGACATTTAAAGGCTTAACTAGGGTAATTAGGTTAACTAGGCAGGTTAGAGTAATTAGGCAAGTTATTGTATAATGATGGGTTGTTCTGTAGAGAGTCGAATAAAAATATAGCTTAAAGAGGCTAATCATTTTGACCTTAAAATGTTTTTAAAAAAATTAAAAACTGCTTTTATTCTAGCCGAAATAAAACAAATAAGACTTTCTCCAGAAGAAAAAAATTTACCAGACATACTGTGAAAATTTCCTTGCTCTGTTAAACATCATTTGGGAATTATTTTAAAAAGGAAAAAAAAAATAATCAAAGGGAGGGGGCAAATAATTCTGACTTAAACTGTATGCTTATAAAAAAGCATTGAAAACATTATGTACTGCTCCCTTTACTTGCATTCATATAGCAAAAAATATATTAATAAATAAAGAGAAAAAGAAATAAAGAAATCTGTTAATTAATTATCCTCAAGACTAAATTAACAGAGGCAAAACTGAATGAGATGTAAAATAAACATTATTAATAAAACTAGGCATGGGACGATAACCGTTTTGAAGGTATGCCGTGGTGTGGAAAAGTCAAGATTTTAAAACCGTCTAAATTTTCTGCAATGCCTCTCCTAATGTATGTGTACAATTTTATTTACTTTTTTAAACAGTTTTATATCCAAAAAAAATCCGAAGATGCAATTTTAAATGTGAAAAATATATATTTTTTTAAATAAATGAAGACAGCAGAAGTCAATAATACCTATTAATTATTTAATCTGACATGTTTACTGCTCTAAAATATTTTAAATGTTTCCCAAAGTAAAATTTACTGTGTTGAAAAGGGAAAAAAGTTTGAGTTTTTTTACCTGGATATTTAAAAATTGTATATTTTAGACCAGTGATCACTATACTGTGATAGCGTGAAACTGTGATGTTTCCAAGGTTATCATATCATTAGAATCTTATAACGGCCCATGCCTAAATAAAACTCAAAATTAGGATTTAGCTTGCATTTACAGACTTGTTTCAGACATATAAACTACATAACACTGTCTTTTTTGTTATTTATAAAATACCTAAACATCCTTCAGTCAAGAATAAAGTGACCAAGAAGCAAAACTCTCTGAGATATAAATACTAATTAAAACTTCACATGTACTACATACTGCTGTACAGACTTCTTAATCAAGCATAACCTTCCCCAAATTCAACATTTCATTGACTATTTTCAGCTATTTTCTCAGATAATGTCTTGAACGCTGAAGACACATCATGAATTAAGTGCGTGTTATGAAACGCGTTTATGCAAGACGCTGTCTTTGTGGAGATCTGAATCCCCACAGAAACTTCTATATAAGAGTGCAATCATCAAGGTCAAAGTTCAAATGCAGCTTTTTCTCACACAAAAATAATCTCCATTGCGTCTGTGAAATCTCCCATGAAAAATTAATGTGTGAAATGAGTGGAAACGGATCATAAGCGGAGGGGGTGACATACGGAGATCTGCTCGGGCTGCTTAATTACTGTAACCGGCTCATTTCTGACAGCATCTTCAAATCACACTTGTGGATAATGATCACAGCTTAGGTCTTCACTTTGATTCACATTATAAATATATGATTGCATTGTTTATCCTTTAAGAGCGAGACGGTGGCTCAGTGGTTAACACTGTGGCCTTACAGCAAGAGGATCACTGGTTCGAGCCCCAGCTGGGTCAGTTGCCATTTCTGTGTGGAGTTTGCATGTTCTCCCTGTGTTCTCGTGGGTTTCCTCCGGGTGCTCCGGTTTCCCCCACAGTCCAAACACATGCACTATAGGGGAATTGATGAACTAAATTGACCGTAGTGTATGAGTGTGTTTGAATGATTGTGTATGGGTGTTTCTCAGCACTGGGTTGCAGCTGGAAGGGCATCCGCTGCATAAAACATATGCTGGAATAGTTGGTGGTTCATTCCACTGTGATGACCCCTGATAAATAAGGGACTAAATAAGGAAATGAATGAATGAATGTTTATCCTTTTGTCATGGCCTTACATAGCTTCTTATAGAAACATCACATGTCAAAGACTTGAAACACAGTGGACAATGAAACCTACATAATCAGTTGTAATATCATATTGTACAGTATTACATGATATGGTAACACATTACAGTAATATGCATTAGTTAACAATTTAATAACAATATCCAACACATCATTGCTACAGTTTTACTATTTGCTAATGCAAGTTAATAAACATAAAGACATTACTTATTATAATTATATTAGTTTGCTTTACTACTTGACATTATTATTATTATTATTCATTCATTTTCTTTTTGGTTTAGTTCCTTTATTAATCAGGGGTCACCACAGCGAAATGAATCACCAATTAATCCAGCATATGTTTTACACAGCGGATGCCCTTTGCAACCCAATACTGGGACACATCCATTCACATTCACAATCATACACTCCGGCCATTTTAATTAATAAATTCCTCTATAGCCCATGTGTTTGCCGGAGCTCCGGTTTCCCCCACAGTCCAATGACATGCGGTATAGTGGAATTGAATGAGCCAAATTGTCCGTAGTGTTTGAGTGTGAATGTGAGAGCGCATGGGTGTTTCCCAGTGTTGGGTTGCAGCTGGAAGGGCATCTGCTGCGTAACACATATGCCGGATCAGTTTCCACTAAGTCGAAATGAACATGAATGAACATTATATGATAATACATTAAAGTAAGATACATTAGTTAACAACAGTTACTGTTTTAACTGAATATAACAATGTCTTAATACATTATTGGTGTATTATTACTATTGGCTAATGTTAGTTAATAAACAGCAATTACATATTATAAAATGTTTTAGTATGCTTATTATGATGAAAGTAAACATATAAAATAGAAAACGTGTATTATTACTTGACATTATTATTATATTTTTCATTTGTGACCTAATAAATGCATCTTTGATATGCAGAGTATTGATTGAAAAACATTGAGAAAAATCACAATCACAAAAAACAAATAATAATTAAAAACTATGCAACTATTGTGAAAAAATAATAGAATTTTCTTTGCTAATTTTTCAGAACACATTTAAAAATACTTTATCTTTCTGAACCAATAAGAAAAATATAGCATTTTATTGGAAAATACATATATTAGCATAAATATTTATATTAGCACAACATTATCAAATTTCTTCAAATATTTTTAAAAACATTATTTTAACCTAGGATATGATACTGTAATATTTAAAATCAATATTCATAACCTATAATCGATCTCATTTTTCCTGTCAACTTTTTCAATTACTTTCCCTACCACGTGTGGAGTCGCGCTCTGTTAGGACTGATTTATACTTCTGCGACGAGCGCATGCGTATGGTGCAGCACAGCCTTCGCATGGTCGCAAACCCGCGCAGCTCTCAAAAAATGTAAGTACACGTCGTGAAGATGCGTAGTGCAGGCTTTGTGATTGGTCACTTTGATAGCGGTGACAAGCGTGGGCAGCAGGGATTAATTTCAGTTGTTCAGCATTGATGTTCAATAAATAATCCTAGATAGTAGATAGTGTGTGTTTACTTCAGTTATTTTAAAATCAAGCAATAAACCCTTCATTCAAAAATCTCTCACTGGTAATATGTGGACATATTTACTGGACAAAACCTGTCAGTGAACAATGAGGGCAATAAATAAAATAAATAATCGTTCATTAATCATAATTGAGTTAAAATGTTCAATTAATGGAGATTTAGATGTTCAAAAGCTGTGATTGTTGTATATTAATCATGTTGACAGTGCCCCCTAGTGGATTTCTCATCTGAAACGTGCAACCAAATGTACCCGGAGCAATGCATTTTAAATAAAGGATTATTTTTGCGCCGTTCTTTGCACAACATAAAAAAACCCCAGACAGAATAACTAAATGCCGTCGATGATTTGTAATTAATACAATTCCATCACCTAGTTTGGTAATATGTGGGCATATTCACTGTACAAAACCTGTCAGTGAACAATGAGGGCAATAAATAAAACAAATAATCGTAATTGAGTTAAAATGTTCATGTAATCGAGATTTTGATGTTCAAAACACTAGCTCTAATTCTGTATATTAATCATAAACGGCCAATTCTAAAAATACAGCCATGTGCATTTTCCCTCCAAACCTCCATGTCATCATCTACTCATTAAGCCACTAACGTTCTCAAATTATTCGACACCAAGTTTCACTTGACCCAAGCTCTTCATAAGCTTATGAAGCGCATATTTCATTTTAATTGAGGTAAAACGCATTACGCTTGTGCATTTGCTAAATATGATTTCTCTGCAGTTCATGAGAGGTAATTAGAGATCATTATGGGCCGTTCACAGAAGCAGAGAAATTCATACGTGCTGCATGTGCTGGGCTCCTCTAAGTGGGCTAATGAGATTACAGACAACCAAAACAGAGACGGAGCGTCTTAGAAATTTGGGAAGCAATTGACACGCCTACTGATTTACTTTTCCAAGAGTCTTTGATCCCGTGGCGTTTCTCTGCTTATCATCGCGCTCTCAGAAAACTCAATCAACTGGAGGAGAATGTAGGACAGCAGTCGCTCTTCAAACGACGCCTAACGGCTGCTTTCAGTCTCCGAACATCGGAGAAAACCAACGCAGGCTCATTGGAAATACATGCTTCAGCCTACATTTCTGTGAAACCATGAAAACTTAAATATAGGTTTGCCTGCATTTTTAGGTATAATGAACACCAGGGGGCAGTATGATGGCAACAACTTTTGTTTCTTTTCACACTAATGATATTTACAGGGATATATTATCAATAAATAAAGGATTATTTTTGTGCAATTCTTTGCACATCACCACATAGAATACCCGACAGAATAATTAAACGCTGATTTGCAATTAATACGTTTCTAACACCTTGGTTGTTTCGATATGGACAGTTTTCTGTGGTCTGTCTACTCGTAGCTCGCTTTGTACGATTTTGTGCTTGTGCAGAAAGTGCTCGGGTTCGAGTCTGGTGATGCATGCTTCCTCAAAAGAGATGAAAGAAAAAGGTCAAATAACGTCTGCTTTCGAAAACACTATTGGTTGGGTTTAGGAAATGGTTTAGGTCAGTGGTTTGCTAGCTGATTTATATGACAAGCAAATATGTACAGAGATGGATGTGTATCTGAAACATACATCAAAACACACCCTGATTAACATATTTCAAATTCACAAAAGTGTTGACAGCACCCTCTAGTGAATTTGTCTACAGAAACGTGCAACCAAAAGTAACCGGAGCAATGTATTTTACAGTACAAACATAGGTTGAGACAGTTATTTTTGCCATAAATCATGTCAGTATTAGTGAACCACGTGTGTCCAGTATGGCGGAGAATCTATCCATATAGGTATCAGAACTTGTTACCGAATGACAGGACATTTTTCCGATACTCAGTATCAAGACAATTTGGTCAGTGTCTAAAAAGATTGATCTCCAGGCCTGATCATTTGGGAGCGAGACTCTGTGAGTCAAATCTTCATAGTTTAAAATGTAATTTAAGAAATGTAAAATTAAGATAAGATAACGTGATGGCAGAGCACTTTTCTCTTACGTCTACTTCTGAAAACATTATTGATTAGGTTTAGGAAATGGTTTAGGTGTGTTGTTTGCTAGCTGATCTGTATGACAAGCAGACATGTACAAAGAAGGATGTGTATCTGAAATATACATCAAAACAAAAATGTTAACAACGCCCTCTTGTGGATTTCTCATCTGAAACGTGCGACCAAATGTACCTGGAGCAAGGTATTCTACATTAAAAATGTAGGTTGAGACATGTATTTCCAATGAGAAGGAGAAAACATAATGAAATACATTTTCTTCAAATGATACCCAGCGAGGAGATTTAAGAGGAGAAGCTCCATGGCGAACGGGTGTACCTTCAGGACTGAGTGTTTATAGTGTAACTTCATCTCGCCGAGAGACTTTCTGCCCCAGATACGCTGTCCCGTCATTGATCTATGGTATTGGATGATTCATCTTGGTTAATGTGGAGGCGCTTTGATGCAGACACTGCTGGGAAAATGAAGCGAAGCTCGGGGAGTCGCCGTGAGAACCACAGTAAAACCACTGTGCTCAACACATGATGGATGTGCTGTAAATCAAGCGGCTCACCACATAAAGCAGTTAGAATGCTTTAGAAAACACAGGGTTCAGATTCTCACTGGGTGTAAATTGCATTTAAATACAAACACAGGAACAGATATGACACGAAACAGAACGAATTAAATCAAAACTACTTCGAAGGATAGTAAAAGAATAGACCCTTTTCACATTTCCGGGTGTTATGTCTGGGTGTGGTGTGGAAAGAAATGAATGGTGATGAGAATACAAAGGCAGTCTCTCTCTGTGTTTATTTGTAATTCAAAATGAAACCACCAAGACACTATGGAAGTAACACTAAAAACAACTGACTTAACAAATGGATAACAATTAAATTAAACAAGATGACGAGGTGATGGAGACTAAATAACTAAGGTGATTGATAAGACAGCTTGAATGACAGCATGTAACAAATGAAAATATGGAACTGAATAAAAAATAAACACAGAAACCAATCAGGGACCACTCACGCCAAGTCTTTTGTAAAATTAAAGTGCAGTAAAATGGAGAGTACAACAAATAACTAGTTCATATTCCTAATTGCACAAAATGGCAGCACGGTGGTGCAGTGGGTAGTGCTGTTGCCTCACAGCAAGAAGGTTGCTGGTTCGAGAAATTGTTCATGTTTATGAATGTATGTCCTGGTCCTCCAGTCTGGGGGTTGAGTGTTGGGCTAATGACCCACCTCGTAAAAATTCGATGTTACGAAACACCAACATGGTGTGGCTAAATATTTATTCATTTATTCATTTTCTTTTTAGCTTAGTCTCTTTATTAATCTGGGGTTGCCACAGCGGAATGAACCGCCAACTTTTCCAGCATATGTTTTACGCAGTGGATGCCCTTCCAGCTGCAACCCATCACTGGAAAACATCCACACACACTGGTTCATACACATACACTACGGACAATTTAGCTTACCCAATTCACCTATACCACATGTTTTTTGGACTTGTAGGGGAAATCGGAGAAACCACGTCAACACGGGGACAACATGCACACTTCACACAGAAATGCCAACTGACAAAGCTGGGGCTCGAGCTTTCTTGCTGTGAGGCGATTGTGCCACCGTGCTGCCCGTGGCTAAATTTCAACTTCAATATATAAATGGCCCTGGGAGTAAGTACACATTTGTTCAAAAACTCCACAATAGTGTGTTAATGACTAGCAAAAAAAGGAAAAAAGACAGACAACAGCAGCTACAAGAGGAAATAATGTCAAATTTACTGTCCTGCCTCATAGATGCTGCATTAGAAACACCTGTAATTTGCTTTTTTTTGTAATTTGATGCAAATATATTATAATAAAGTATACATTTATAATTGTGCATACATATTAGTAATTACCTACACTGTATAAAATAAATAAATAAATTAATTAATAAAATTTGACTCAACTCAACTTAAAATTGTAAGGCAACTTGCTGCAGAGACATTTTTTTGAGTTGACTAGAACCAGTGACGTTCTTGCTTAAAGTGACATGTAAAGGCTTAACTAGGTTAATTAGGGTAAAGTTAGGGTAATTAGGCAATTCATTGTATAACAGTGGTTTATTCTGGAGACAATCCAAAACTAATATTGCTTAAGAGGGCTAATAATTTTGACCTTAAAATGGCTTTAAAACTATTAAAAACTGCTTTTATTCTAGCTGAAATAAAACAAATAAGACTTTCTCCAGAAGAACAAATATTATCAGACATACTGTGAAAATTTCCTTCCTCTGTTAAACATCATTTGGGAAATATTTAAAAAATAAATAAATAAATAAAAGGAGGGCTAATAATTCTGAGTTCAACTGATATATATATATATTCCCAGTTATCAATTGGGAGGAATCAAAGCTGTGTGTGTGTGTGTGTGTGTGTGTGTGTGTGTGTGCGTGTGTGTGTGTGTGTAATCACGGACTAACAGGAACCAGTGTGTGTGAGTGATGCATTACAGTATATGTAGTCCATATGTGATGACAGATTTCAAGTTCATTACAGATCCAGTCGTTGGATCGCTGATAATCATAACAGTTCTGGAGACAATCCAAAACAAATATTGCTTAAGGGAGCTAATAATATTGACATCAAAATGGCGTTCAAAAGTTAAGAACTGCTTAACTTTCTAGCTTTCTCCAGAAGAAAAAATATTAGAGCAAATACTTTGAAAAATTCCTGAATCTGTTTAACATCAGAATTCTGATTAATCGTGACTTCAACTGTATATATATATAGAACTATATACTATGCTATGTAATATACTGTACTTAATGTGTATCCGTTGTTAAATTGAGTTTTGAAAGAGTGAGTGAGCAGTGAGTTTACTGTGTGTTTAAATGCGTCTCTGGAGGCTGATCTCTGATAAAGATGATGTGTTTGAGGAAATCGCTGAGAAAATGACTTTCATCTCCATCAATTGGTGTCACGGGGCACTTGTGAAGACTGCGCGTGCAGTTATCATCATCTCCCAAATGGAGATCTGAAACACATCGCAGGACATTTGCCAAATATCAGAGATTTAAGGGAAATTACAGCTGCTAACACCGCTTTTCGTGCATTTGTCTTTTCCAGTTGTGGCCTTGCACTATGAAGTCTCATCAGAAATAATAGATGCGTCTTGCAGGACGGTTTAATGTGAGAATCAGTCAGTCTGTAAATCACACTCCTCCGCTTTGATTCTCTTGGTCTGTGATGTTATTTTAATGCTGTTTTATCTACCGCTGACGTTAATCTTCTATGAGGAAAACAATCAGTGGAAATTATATGAATTTGAAGGATAAAATCCACATGAAAGTCTTATTGTTGGAATTTTGAGTATTAAGATGATGCACACAAAACAGAAAGAGTTTGGTTATGAAAGATGTCATCAATGTGTTGCAGAAGTCATCATATTTGTCATCATATTTCCATATTTATAGTTAAATAAAATGAACACTAAAACCATTTCATGCATGAAACAACCTTAACCCTAGTGTATTGTTCGAATTTACTACCATTTCATTATGTTCGGGATGAAAACTGTGGCGAGTGGGCGGGGCAGAGAGCCATGGGAACATAAGAGGCTGGGGCTTGAGTGACAATAAGAAGCTCCTGTGCCACACACCAGCCTCGAGTCCCACAGAGGAGCTCTGGACTATAAAAGAAGGAGAGACAGCAGTGGAAGACGAGAGAGGACCAGGCCTGGACATTTTATGTTTTACTTTAGCTTTCAGTTTTCGGTTTCTTTCTTTCTTTCTTTCTTTCTTTCTTTCTTTCTGTTTGTTTATTTTTTCATTAAAAATTATATAAAAGTTAATCTGTTCTCCGCCTCTCGATGACCAGGTGGCCATCTAACTTTGTTACAGTGATGCCGAAATCCGGGAGAAGGAGGGACATGTTGTTTAGATGCCCTTGCCGCTGAGAGAGAGGGCGAGTGTTTGGGAGTTGAGTGAGGGAGAAACCCGTTTGTCTGCCAGAGGCTGGCGAGAAAAGGGTCTGTCTGCTGCTGACTCCCAGCATGGGGAGAAGCAGGGGTCACCACCACAAGGGAGAGCTGTGAGGAGCCATCCCAGAAAGTCCAGGGCAGTCACCGCTGTCTGCTGCCATCCACTGAAGCGGGAGCAGAGCAGGAGACAAGAAGTGCTGCCAGACACCAGAAGACGGACGGGTGGATAAATTCCTTCACAGGGCTCCCACCACATCGTTGGATCTCTCAGCTGGTTGAGGACTGAGTGGCAACGTGTCTGGAGAGCTAACACCCCCCCCCCCCTTTTTTTTTTTTCCCTCTCTCCCCCACTCTCTGCCCCAGGAGTAGGCGACAACTCAGGGTGCCCCGGGCCTGCGAGAGGTAATGGGGATATGTGGCGAGTGGGTGGGCCCGAGAGCCATGGGAACAGAATGAGGCTTGAGTGACAATGAGAAGCACCTGCGCCGCACACTGTCCTCAAGTCTCACAGAGGAGCTCTGGACTATAAATGAAGGAGAGACAGCAGTGGAAGACGAGAGAGGAACAGGCCTGGACATTTTATGTTTTACTTTTGCTGTCTCCATGAGGAGCTGCCGTCTGTTTGTTTATTTTCTCATTAAAAATTATTTAAAAGTTTGACGGTTCTCAGCCTCCTCCTTCCTGATCACCAGGTGGCCATCTAACTTCAAACATCCACTATATTGAACTGCTGTAAAAACATATCAGATCTTTTTGCATAAATATGTGTAGCACTCCAGTAGTTACACTTCATCTATTTTTTATATTAGAGGTTATTCTAGTTAACTAAAATACTAAAACCTAAATTTAACTTGAAATAAATCTTCTACATGCCTATATAAAATCTAAATTAGGGCTGGGTGATCCTGCAAAAAAATAATACAATATCACAATATCATGTTTCATATCATTCGATATCCATAATTATTGAATATTTTTGAATATTTTTTAACAATCCATTTAGGAATATTATGATTTTTTTTATTATTCAACCATTTTATTGTAATTTTCCAACATTATTAAGGCAAATAGTTTTAATAGTCAAAAAATTAAACAAAAAAATCCAAATCTCATCTCATTATAATAAAATAAATATAAGTGTTAAATAAACTCTTCAAAGTGTGTGCAATGGTAAAGCGTAAATACTGAACAATCAAAGCAAACTTTAAGGTAGATCAACATCTGTAAGGTGTGAATAATAATGAGACCGTAAACCTCAAACTCTGTCAACAACACAAATTATGATAACCAAATCTGAGCTTTCAAGTAAAGGAACTGACCATCATTATTCAAATACTGCAACATTATAAATAGTGAAGTTGAATGACTACATTACCCCTATGCTAAAAACTCATTCAGATTGGGAGCTAGTGACTGGGATGCACAAGAAAAGAAAAAAAAAAAAGCCACTCTGGCGACATCCTTACATCCTTTTTTATTTACAGTCTCCTCACTGCTGCTAAACAGCACTCATTTTCACATGTGTTCTTCTTCTGACCTGAAGTGGCGATGATGCAACCCAAAACTCACAAATGAAACGTACGAGTGCATGGATTTCTTCACCATGTTCAGTGTGCTCTTGTAATTAGGGGACCAATAAGCTGTTTTCTCAGAGGATGACAAACAGACAAACCATTGCTGCAGCTCTGATACAAGTTTATGGAGGAAATTAAAAAGCACTACAGTTTATGGGTGCGCTGTGTCTGTCTGAGGTCATTAGAATCACTTTGCACTCGCAGCATTCTAGGTGTCTTTCTAGTGTTTCTAGCATTTTATTTATTTATTTATTTATTTATTTTTAATAGTTATTGACGATGTGTGGTCAATAAATACAGATTTTATAATCCAGCCCTAATCAAAATGTTTTTTATTTGTAAACAACATGACAAAAACGTACAAATATTATTTAATAATGGCCAAAATAATCATTAATACAAACCATTATAGTATCTAAATCATACTGTGTATAACAGTATAAGTCAGTACACACTTATAGGCAACGTCTGCTGCCTTTTTAATAAATGTGGACGTCTCAGGGATGTATATTTAAGCTCATTTGTTCTCTCAGTTTTGCAGTGTAAGCAGATTTGCAGTCAGTTTTGTTCTCTGTGGTCATAATAATGAACAGCATTGGCTTGTTTGTCTGGAAGCTCAGGGGACTCAATAGGTCTGCTCTGAAATGCTAATGGTAATATTCTTTGGTTTAATTGTGTGATGCAGCATCTGTGTGCATTAATAAGCAGCTGATTCGTGTGTGTGACAGGCGTACGGTTGAATGTCAAGCGATGGACTGACGTGCTCAGCGGAGATGATGGAGACATGACAGCTGTCTGATAACACAGAACGCATGATTAACGCTGGTACACATCAATGAGGCCACCAGAGCTGATGTAGTTGACATTCAGAGTCACTACAGCACATTTCACTCTGAGGGGCAGATCATACGCCTTTTTTCCTGTTCTGAGAATGCAAGGTGCACCGCACTGCCTTTCTCTGTTTGTTTACAGGATAAAAGAAGTGTCCTGCGCTTTTTGTGTTGCTAGGCAACCTTAGGAGCCAGACTGTCTTGCTTCAAGGCCTGATACTTTTTAAAGTCCCCATGAACCGGAAGCTGCAACCAATTTTTTCCCCCTTTTTTTGTATTGTGATGCAGTGCCTAGAGCAGTGTTTCCCAACCCTGTTCCTGAAGGCACACCAACAGTACACATTTTCCACCTCTCCCCAATCAAACACACCTGAATCAACTCATCAGAACATTATAAGAGACTCTAAAACCTGAAGTTAATGGGTCAGATAGGGGAGACATACAAAATATGTACTGTCAGTGTGCCTCCAGGAATAGGGTTGGGAAACACTGGCCTAGAGAAACAGAATGTATTCATACAGTTGCTTGGGTGTTCTAGGTGATTGTGTTGTTATGCAGCTAGTAGAGTGTTGTAGGAGGTAATGGTGTTGCGTATTGTAAGTGGTTAGAAATGTGTTGCTATTAAAAAATAAGAGCAAGTAATGTTTATATTATAAAAGTGGCAGGAACATCAAACTAAACATTATATTTTAAAGTATATTAGAAGCAACGTATCCAAAGTAATGATTTTTTGTTGTAAATACAAATGCGTGCAGACGTAGAAGATACAGCTGAAGATTAAAGATTCAAACCATGCATTTATGTATTAATGCATTATATATGATGTCCGCTGCATGTCATCACACACACCAGCAGTGCATGCTCACACCAATCGTTTTCAGACACTGCAGTTTTGAAAAACACCGTTTGCTGGTTCTTCAACGCAGCATGTCAGTCGTGTGATCGCATTAGAGATGAAGATTGAACTGAGTGATGAAATGAAGCTGAAATGCGGCTGTTCACAGATAAACGCTACACGACGTCTCTCTCTCGTGACTCCGGCCTGCTTTACACATGAAAGTGAGCAACCCATATCTCATTTAGTTATGTTTCTGTCTGTCAAAACTACTGCATGAGCTTGACTGATGTCAATGTTACTGGTGGTGTGAATATTAATCGCATAAGTGTTGTCATTTAGCACTGATGTTAATTATGTAGTATATATCTAACAATCACATAAATATAGATAAGAATATATCAACAAATCCCTTTCTGCAATATATCAATGGCAGAAAATGAAGTGTAATATGTGACCTAGTTTTAAGTTGCACAGGTACATTTTTGGCAATGGCTAAAAATACATTGCATGAAGTAAAATTACAAACTTTAATGCCAGAAACTATTCGAATATTAGGTAAATATCATGTACAGTACTATGAAGATATATTGTACTGCGAATATCAACACTTTTATTGTAGAAATATGCATTTTGAAGCACTTCATTTGCACAATTTAAGGGTGAGTTTCTCAGTGTTTTGATCTAACCCTCAGTTTCTAAAGTCTTTTTAATTAGTTGTATTTCAGCTCATTAATATCCTATCCCAACAAACCATATTACAAAAAACACCTATGATTTGTAGTCCACTATCAGATATGAACTGTAAGAATGCTGATTTCATCAATAGTATCTGGATGCAACCTTTATGATGCAAGCTGAGACTGCATCTCTCCACGATGCAATGTCAGACACCGTGCACTCAGTGGAGCTAGTGACGTTACTGTGAGGGGTAGGGTTAGGGGTGAGCATTCAAAAGCATTGCATGCAGCTCAGATTGCATCTGCACCAGGTCTGCAGCCAGACCCCTCTCAATTTTATAGCTCTAGACGTGTCCTATATGGCTTAATACTAAACAGCAGGTCGTACGGCATTTTAAAAGTGAGCTAATATAGAGTTAGAGCCTCCTACAACAGATTTATATGCATCTAAAATCAGAAAACATTGTCATTTTCCTACAATATTTGTCTAATATTAGACTCATTGTGCATCAATGACTGGGTTTGTTTGAATCAATTTGGGGGGCAGCATGATGCCTCAGTGGTTAGCACTGTGGCCTCACAGCAAGAAGGTCGCTGGTTCTAGTCTCGGCTGGGTCAGTTGGTGTTTCTGTGTGGAGTTAGCATGTTCTCCACGTGTCGCCGTGGGTTTCCTCCGGGTGCTTCGGTTTCCCCCACAGTCCAAACACATGCGCTATAGGGGAATTGATTAACTAAAATGGCCGTAGTGTGTGTGTGAATGAGTGTGTATGGGTGTTTCCCAGTACTGGGTTGTGGCTGGAAGGGCATCTGCTGTGTAAAACAAATGCTGGAATAGTTGGCGGTTCATTCCGTTGTTGCAACCTCTGATAAATCTGAGACTACGCCGAAGGAAAATGAAGAAATGAATGAATCAATTTAAGGTTTAAGCTGGCAACTTCTGTTTTAATTGGTATTTTAGTGTCAGAATGAAAAGAAATGTCCATTTCAGAGTGTTTATCTGACATGGGAGGTGGGATTATGCAAATTAGTTACTTTGATCGTGTTGACAAACATTTGTAGCAGGCAAAAGATTTGACAATATAATGACTTAAGGTTGACTTTCTTTTGAGAGCCCACAATATCTTTATTTCTCATGCATGTTTTGGTTAGCATATGTTTACATTGAAGCAGCTACATTACAAAATGTAAATGATATATTTTTTCTAACCCCATATACTGTAGGCTGCTCTTTAACTCATTTATGGCTGTTTTTATTCAAAGAAAGAAAAAAACATCTCAAACGCTTCACTGAGCTTCTCTGGATTCCTCAAGAATTATGAATTACTAATCAATTCTGCACCAGTGATCAGAACAGAAGTCCTAAAGCAGCAATATTTCATGTTCTCGCAAGACTTTCATTCTTTCTCTATAAAGTAATCTTCATTATTAATGTGATTAAAGGAAAACAAACTCTTATGTTTTGGTCAGATCAGTGTTTAAAGTGTGGTGTGTCTTCTGGGAAATTCTCTAGCTTTCCACGATGCTGATCAGACAGCGTGTTTAACACAGGAACATGATCTCTTAGACTTTATGCTCTTTAATATTCATGATTCAGCACTGTGGAATAACCAGTTTATGCAGTAAAAGTCATTTTCATCAGCAGCATGGGTGAAAATGAGGTATCAGACAGTAAACTGTTCACCTCTGACAACAGCACTAACACAGAAATCAAGTGTATACAGTAACGACTCCTGCGGCCATCATATCAGGTCTAAAAACAAAGTCAAAAGGCAAATTAAAATAAATACATGCACAAATTGAAAGAACTAAAATTACACCTTGAAGTAACAGTAAAAACATCCACAGAACAACTTTTGTTAGTTGTTAATATCCTAAAATTATTAATTTAAATAATATAAAAACAATTATGTCATTATAATATTAAATATCTTAAATCTAAAATTATATATATATATATAAATAAGCAAACAAACGAAGCTACTTTAACAATAACAGTCATTTTAATTAACTACTTGAAATGGAATAAAAATAATTTTAGATTTTAGATGACATTTAAATAGATATTTAAATAAGTATGCTGGGTTGTTTTAACCCAGAGTTGAATTAAATATGACATGTAGAACCATTGGGTTAAAAAGTGTACATTTTATTGAGTTGAAAATTTTTACCTAACACAGAGTTTGTCCAAATTTGACCCAACATTCGACCCAACATCAACTTCCAGCATTTGACAATAAATGAATCAGTACCTAAATAAATGAATGAATTTAATTAATTAATTAACACTGATAGCATAAAGCTAATACTGATAAATACAGTTATATATTAAAAATAAATCAAATAAACAATTTTACTATTATTTTTATCACTCAAAAATTCTGGTGATGATGGTTTGTTCAAATATGGACAAATGCAAAAGCTGGGTTATTTATTTATCAAATGATACTTTGTTCATATCTGACCCAACTTTGGTTTAAAAAACCCAGCATTTTTAGATTATATACCAATGATTACCAAATAATGATTACATAATGATTATATACTAAATAATATTGAATTAAACCATTGAAGGGAATCTATTGTGCCTATTTTCAAGATATAAGATAATTCACAGCTTTCTCCAGAATGTGTCTGTGAAGATGCAGCTCAAAATAGCCCAGAGCTCAAATACTACACACCCTATAAATGCCCACTTTTGAGTGGAAGCAAAAACAGGCTGTTTACATGCATCTTTTTAGATGCAAATGAGCTGCAGCTCCTGACTAATAAACAGAAGTGTTTGCTATAACAATGGACTCCCATTATGGGATCTTTCATGTCCATTCAAACTCTTTTCAGAGCCCTTCTTCTCTCGTGCCCTTGAAAGTGACAGAAGGTGGACACACACACACACACACACACACACACACACACACACACACACACACACACACACACACACACACACACACACATTAAATACACTCTAAATGTAATATTTCAAATGGTTTAATATCATAGTTTTGCTCAATTTGGTACCTCTATAGTTTCACACTGAATATTTTCGATGTAATCCTTATACAGTAAATGAGTACACGCACATTTCAAAATTAATATCTGTATCCGTTTTTAGTTAATATAGCGCCCAGGGGTGCCCAAACTTTTTTTTTTATAAAGGGCCACAAACCAAACTTGATTGATGGCTGTGGGCTGAAGTTGAATGTACCAAACCGTATTGCATTAAATTTGCCATGTGTACTTTCCTAATTTATTTGCTAATATTTAAAAATAACTAGAAAACGTTGCTTTAAAACATACTTATTAATGATGCAGTGTTGTTTTTAACATTTTCTAATGAACTTTTTGTAGTAAAAGTTTAAGCAATCCCGTTTATAACACAATAGAGATCAATGCTGAATACACTAGTCAAGCTGCTCCTGTCTTTGCCCTGTCTTTGCTCGCCGATGTCTTGTGCATTGTCCTCTATCTGTGAAGTGACAGTCTTTACCAGTCTGATTCATTTTTTTACATTTAATTTTAGTTGGCTTTTTTGTAGCTCCTCAATTTAACAAAGAAACAAAAGGTTAGGTTAACTTGGAAATGACGATCTCTGTCAAATGCATTCTCCTTCCCTTTGCAGATAGGATGGTGGGCCAAAGAAAGGTTACCATGGGCCAACTTTGGTATGACCCGCAGGTCATACTTTGTTTTATTAAACAGTTATATTCATTAAAATAAGAGTTTGGTCACCGAAAATCTTTGGTAATAGCCAGATAATATATTTAAATTGAAATGAGTTATTACTATATATATATATATATATATATATATATATATATATATATATATATATATATATACATATATATATATACATATATATATACATACATACAATCTATACTGTTGTTTATTGTATATGCATCCATGCATATTGTATAACATATTAATTTGAATGTACTCATTTTTGGACTGTGATCCTCAGTGTTTTTATTAGATTAGTTCTAGTTTTGTCTCTGGTGCTAGCTAATTTAATGTATATGCATGCATGTATTATTGTACATTATTATTGTACATATATTATTGAATTATTGTAAGGGATCCTGTAAAAAATTATTTTTTATTAACTTTTCAAATCACATAACATTTGAAGCTAATTGTATTGTCGATTTAGCATCAATGTCGAGGTATTATATTCTGATAACGTAACAAATCCAAAATTATGCTGTAGTGTCATCCCTACTGCAACTCCGGCTCATTGGAGATATGTGCCCAGGGCTACATTTTTGAGAACCGACAAATATGTACCCTGACTACATTTTCTTCCAGTTTTTGTTTTCAAACATCCACTAGAGGGCGCTGTGTAGATTTCTGACAATCCTAAATACATTACTGGGGCAGGTTTTCTCATACACTGAAAAAAATTATTCAAAGATGATTCCTTGCATTTACTCAATCTTTTTACATTAAGTGGTTGTAAACAATTTATTTGGGCTGAATTTAAACAAACAAATTAAGTTGAACATTATTAAATTTAATTTGTTTGTTTAAATTCTACACAAATAAATAGTTTGCAACAGTTTTGCATGCAACACTTTTTTCAGTGTACATGCCATTTCTCATAAATCCACAAGAGGCTGCTATGTACATTGTGTACACTGGTGAATGACCGTGAGTGTAGTGTAACGTTCGTTTTACACACAAAATACAGCCATATGCACCCACAAGCACTTATTTGTCAGTTCTCAAAAATGTACACCAGGGAACATTTTCCTAATGAGCCTGTGTTAATCTACTCAGTGCCACTCTTCTATTCCACATATAGATTTCTTACAAACACAAAAACTCCATCACATTCTGAACTCTTGAGTCCGACATTTACAGTCTTCTGACTGGTCAGACTGGACCTCAAACTGATATTCAAACTTTTTCACTTGTAAAAACTTTCCAACACTTGAGTATCAAACTAAAAGCACCATGTTTTATGAGCACAGGGAGGGATTTTATAGTATTTATCATTTCAGAAGAACAAACAGACTCTCCTTTTAACTGCTTTTATGTGTCTGGCGTTCAATTTCAGATTTTAGCCGACATGGACTGTTGACATCCCACAGTAAATGACAGGATGTTTCATTGCTCTTGGCTGAACTTCTCTTTGTTATTTGTTTGTCCAAAAAAGCCACTTGAAATATTGGTCATTAAAACACACACAAAAAAGACTGTCCTGTCATCATTAATTCTCTCTCGTGTCTTTTCAGATCTATGAGGTTTGAGGTTTATTTAATTCCCTGCATAGCAATACTGAGATTGAATTATTGCAGAAATCGCATTCATAAATCAACAAAAGACTGTAAATAAATAAATAATAAGCTATTTTTCAAAATATATTCCACACTGTAAAAAATTAGATGAGCATCACAGCATGTTTTTAGTTCATTGTAACTTAATAAACTAACTTAATCGTGTTCTTACTTAATTTTAGAAGTTTTAAGTCTGTTTAACATAATATAAGCTCAACAGACTAATAAGGTTAATTTGGTTCAGCTTAAATTTAAGGCAACCAGGATTTTTTTACAGTGCACAGGATTATTAATAAAATAATAGGATTAAATAAAATATGCATCAATGAGCATGCAAAATATGTTTATATGTTTGCACTAAGCCAATAATCTACAATCTGCATATATCCATGCATCAGTATTAAAATGATAAGTAATTTACAGATAATATTTGTTTAAAACTCATAAGAATCCACACTGTTTTCACTAAATCTAACAATTTAATGCCTAAAGGTGTGGTGGAACAAGCTAATTTTTTTTTCTCCTTGTTTTTTATATGATGACTTTCTTAAAATAAGTAAAAATAAAATAAATAAACAATAAAAAAAGAATAAAATAAAATAAATAAACAATAAAAAAAGAATAAAATAAAATAAATAAAACTAAATAAAATAAAATTAAACTAAATAAAATAAAAAATAAAATAAACAAATAATAAAAAAGAATAAAATAAAATAAATAAACAATAAAAAAGAATGAAATAAAATAAATAAAACAAAATAAAATAAAACTAAATAAAATAAAAAATAAAATAAATAAATAATAAAAAATAATAAAATAAATAAACAATAAAAAATGAATAAAATAAAAAACAATAAAAAAGAATAAAATAAAATAAATAAAACTAAATAAAATAAAACTAAATAAAATAAAAATAAAGTAAATAAATAAAAAAAGAATAAATAAAATAAATAAACAATAAAAAAGAATAAAATAAAATAAATAAAACTAAATAAAATAAAACTAAATAAAATAAAAAATAAAATAAATAAAAACAAATAAAATAAAACTAAATAAAATAAATAAATAAAAATAAATAAAATATTTATCTTAAAAAATTAAGATTTCCAACTGAATTTATTTTACTATCCTTTTTAATTAATATTAGCATTCTGCAAAGCCTACACAAGACACTATTTGAGTCTTGTTCAAAACTTAAATTCAATGAGGTACTTGCTAAACTTCTTTGTAGAAATTTGTTAAATTTATCATCAAATTCTAATCTTTTTTCCAGAGTAAACTGATTTTCCAGAGTTGTTTTTCTACAACATCACTTACAACCTTTTCAACATAATCTAAAGGGATAGTTCACCAAAAATGACAATGCACTTACTATTTACACTCTCTCTAAAATCACAGGTCTTAAACTGGATTCCTGAAAGGCCGCAGCTCTGCACAGTTTAGCTCTAACTCTAATCAAACACAGCTGATCCAACTAATCATGACCACTAGAGACTCAGCAGGTGAGTGAGTTGGAGGTGGCTGGAGCTAAACTATGCAGAGCTGCGGCCCTCCAGGAATTGAGTTTGGGACCACTGCTCTAAATGGTTTCAAACCTTTATGAGTTTCTTTCATCTGTTGAACGCTATAAAACAGTGGTCTCAAACTCAATTCCTGGAGGGCCGCAGCTCGAAATAGTTTAGCTCCAGCCACGTCCAACTCACACCTGCTTAATAGTCTCTAGTAGTCTTGAACACCTTGATTATTTGGATCAGCTGTGTTTGATTAGGGTTGGAGCAAAACTGTGCAGAGCTGCGGCCCTCCAGGAATTGAGTTTGAGACCTATGATAGCGAAGATATTTTGATATGCTGGAAACCTGTAACCACTGACTTCCGCAGTAAGAAATCAAATACTATGGAAGTCAATGGTTACAGGTTTACAACACTTTTCTAAACAGTGTTTAACAGAAGAGAAAAACTCAAAGGTTTGAATCAAGTAAAGCGCAAGTAAAAGATAACAACTTTCATTTTTGGAGTGAACTATACCTTTAAGTCAGTAAAAAGCACAAGTTTTCAGTGGCATCCAAACTTGTCCAAGTATAAGTAACACTTAAATGTGTAGTACACCCCCCCAAAAAAATATTTACTCACAATTTACTCTGCCTAAAGTGATTATAAAACTATAAAACACACAAGAGGATATTTTAAAGAAAGCTGGAAACCTGTAATCACTGACTTAAATACAGAAAAAGCAAATGTAGGTCAACATTTTTTGAAATATCTTCTTTTGTGTTCAACAGTAAGTAAAAGATGACAGAATTAAAATTTTTGGGTGGACCATGCCTTAAAGTCGATAAATGGCATTCATTTTGAGTGCCATTAAAACAGGTCTAAGTAAGCGACTCTTAACCAGAACATCCTGAGGAGTGTGTGTGTGTTTAACACTGGGTCTAAAGTGTCAAACTCATCCGAAGCCATTATTCTCGACTCCACAAAGACTGAAGTGATGTGATACGAGCGACTGACACGGGCTGTCGACTCGACGGCTGAGAAAACACTTTCTGATTGAATCCCTGACGAGCGTTTTGTTCTGGTGTCAAGGGTGAACGCGCCACAGTCCCGTGGGTGAAGCGGAGAAATCAAACACACACACACACACACACACACAGCCGGTATGAAAATGATGACAGTAAAATAACACCGGCATAATAGAGGTCATTAACCACTGTAAACACACTCACAGGAGCGTCCTCACACTTCTGTCAAAGTGAACAGCAAACGCGAACTGGCACTTCCACAACGGCGCTGAAATATTCATGTGAGAGTTTGTCTTCATTTGCATATGTAAATGAGCCTGGCTGAGCTCAGGGGTGAAGCGGGTAAACAGCTGACCTTGAACAGGTAAAGCTTGAGGACAGGAGAGATCACTCACACACACAAGCGCACACACACACACACACACACACACACACACACACACACACACAAACGCGACTACTGATGCTCCTCATAGCCGTCTGACCTCATGTTTATTAATTCCTCAAATGTGTAAATGCAACACATCCTCAAAAAGGAGACGAAAGACTTCATGACTGCAAAGAAAGAGCAATTAAAGATAGCCAAAAGTAGTTTAGTTAGTTAAGGCTGTTTTGAATGTAGATGTTTTATAAAGAGCCTTTAGCTCATTAACTGGGGGAAATAAATCTCATTAACTTAAGATAAAACAACAACAAGTGCCTTGTTTTAAAAACACATGGCAGCACATTTGCATGAGCACAAAGCTAGCTAAAAACTTAAAGCTTAGAATAAAATGTGGTATTTAATATCAGTGTGAAAATGACATCTACTGTGTTTACTTCAGGACCGCATGTTGTTACTCTGTAGGTGAACAATTCATCTGTGCAAGTTAGAAAAAAAAAGTTTGCTTTGGTAATCTTTAATCAAAGTTTGAGCATTTAATTCTGCATCTGAAACGCTTTAAAACAGTATAATAAAACACAATAAGTTAAATGATATTTAAAGGTTTTTTCTTAAAAGCAATTAGATTCATTTGTTAATATTCTATAGTTATTATTTACACGTAATTCTAAAAACAAACAAGTAGGTAAGTACGTAGGCAAGTAGATAAGTTGGTGAGTAAGTAACTAAGTAGGAAAGTAAGTAGATAAGTAGGTGAGTAAGTAACTAAGTAGGAAAGTAAGTAGATAAGTAGGTGAGTAAGTAACTAAGTAGGAAAGTAAGTAGATAAGTAGGTGAGTAAGTAACTAAGTAGGAAAGTAAGTAGATAAGTAGGTGAGTAAGTAACTAAGTAGGAAAGTAAGTAGATAAGTAGGTGAGTAAGTAACTAAGTAGGAAAGTAAGTAGATAAGTAGGTGAGTAAGTAACTAAGTAGGAAAGTAAGTAGATAAGTAGGTGAGTAAGTAACTAAGTAGGTAGGCAAGTAGATAAGTAGGTGAGTAACTAAGTATGAAAGTAAGGAAGTTGGTAGGTAAGTCGGTAAGTGAGTAACTAAGTAGATAAATATGTAGGTAGGTAGGAAGGTGAGTAACTAAGTAATTAGATTAACTAAGTAGGTAGGTGAGTAAGTAACCAAGTATGTAGATGGGTAAGTAAGTAAATAGGTGAGTAGGTAAGTAAGAGACTAAGTAGGTAAGTAAGTAGGTGAGTAACTAAGTACGAAAGCAAGCAATTAAGTAAGTAGGCAAGTAACTAAGTAGGTAGATAAGTAGGTAAGTAACAAAGTAGGCATGTAAGGAAGTAGGTGGGTAAGCACGTAAGTAGGTGGATAAGTAGGTAAGAAACTAAGCATGTAAGTAGGTAGGTAGGTAGGTAGGTAGGTAGATAAGTAGGTAAGTAAGTACATGGGTAAGTTAGTGGGTAGGTAGGTAGGTAAGGAAGTAACTAAGTAGGTAGATAAGTAGGTAAGTAACTACATAGGTAAGTTAGTGGGTAGGTAGGTAGGTAAGGAAGTAACTAAGTAGGTAGATAAGTAGGTAAGTAACTACATAGGTATGTAGGTAGGTAGGTAAGTGCGTAACTAAGTAGATAAGCAAGTAAGCAACAAAGTAAGTAGGTAGGTAAGTAAGAAGGTAGTTAAGTAAGTAGGTAAGTAGGTGAGTAAGTAACCACGTATGTATGTGGGTAAGTAGGTAACTGTAGCAATGTTCGTTGTTGAGGGAAGAAGAAGACAGGGTCGGCGATTCAGGTAAGCAATAAAGTTATATTTTTTTAGGTAAGTGCACAACACCCGTAGTGCGTGTGTGTGCTCTCTCCCTCTTCTCCCGGCTGCTCCTTCTGTTCCCCTTAAGAAGGTTGTCTCTCCGGCCCAATCACTAGAATAAACAGGTGTTATTTATTATTTCTGATTGGCCTGCTGATTAGCCGCCGGGCTCCAAGCCTGCTCTCCCCCTCATTGGGTGTTCGATCATGCTTACCTCTCCACAGTAACTAATTAAGTAGGTAGGTAGGTAGGTAGGTAGGTAGGTAGGTAGGTAGGTAAGTAAGTAGGTAAGTAGATGAGTAACTAGATACGTAGCTAAGTAAGTATGTAAGTAAGTAGGCAAGTAGGTAAGTAAGTAGGTATGTTAGTCACTAAGTAAGTAGGTAGGTAAGCAAGTAGGTAAGTAAATAAGTAAGCAGGTAGGTAGGTAGGAAGGTATGTAGGTAAGTGGGCAAGTAAGTACATAAGTAGAAGTGTAAGTAACTAAGTATGAACATAGGTAAGTAAGTAGGTAACTAAGTAGGTAATTAAGTAGGTAGGTAAGTAAGTAAGTAAGTAGGTAAGCAACCAACTAAGTAAGTAGGTAATGAAGTATGTAAGTAGATAAGTAGATAGGTAGGTAAGTAAGTAGGTATGCAAGTAATAAAGTAGATAAGTAGGTAACTAAGTAAGTACATTAGTAGGTAGGTAAGTAGATAAATAAGTAGTTAAGTAACTAAGTAGGTAATTAAGTAAGTAGGTAGGTAAGTAAGTGTATAAGTAGGTAAGCAACCAACTAAGTAAGTAGGTAAAGAATTAGGTAAGTAGATAAGTAGATAGATAGGTAAGTAAGTAACTAAGTAGGTAGGTGAGTGAGTATGCAAGTAAGAAAGTAGATAAGTAGGTAACTAACTAAATAGGTAAGTTAGTAGGTAGGTAGGTAAGTGGGTACATACTCACAGCGCCCTCACAGGGTGTTTGTGCATATTATCAATCATGTGTTTTTGTGTTCACTTACAATACAACTCAACCTATGATCATTACTGAACAGCCTTCAGATTCCAGCATCTCCATCCTGTCTGATTATAATCACACACACACACACACACACACAGACTGCACCCAGCTTCACAATGTAATCCATCTCCGCCAGAACTAGTGGATTAGCTCACGGTTGACAGTCCTGGAGAGACGCCATGCGCTAATCACAGCTCTGTCACTCCATCTCAGCAGCGTTATATGTGGAGGACTGACTGCTTCATGTATGAGTTCCTCAACACAGCCAAAAGAAAACATCTTAAAGGCTATAATCACACTGCCTACCTTCAGCCTGCGCACTGGGACACACACTTATGATGTCTTAAATGCAGCCTACGTAGGCAGCTCAACAGCGTTTATAACAGAGCTACTGAATTTAAGAGCCTCGGCTTTCACTCTCTTTCTCTGGAAAAGTAGGACAAGGAGATTATAGAGCTGACAATTGTTCTTAAGTGCAAAATCTTCATGATTGTACAATACGAGGCTGTGCATTGAGTTCTGCTGTGACACATTATAAAGACTGCATTAACTCCTGCTTTGCATTATTTAGCGGTGTAAAGGTAAACGCCGCCTCCTGTATTTTCAGTTTCTCTGTTCTCAGTGTTTTTCCCCTGGGCTTCATGTGCACTTTCACAGAGACAATGCATCAGACGTTTCACGCAGGCTTTCTGACATTTCTGCTGTGTTTGTAGATCACTACATAGTGCGCTTTATCTTCAGAAACAAGTGTTGCACAGTGTGATGTTTTTCTGGAGCGTACGAGGAGGAGAGAAAGAGAAATTTCTGACTTGCATGAGAAAAATCATTGTACTTTGCTGTTGTGTGTTCAGAAATAAATATATAGCAGTGTATTGCTTACACAAGGCTAGGCATGGGACAATACCAAGTTTTAGAAAAGTAAAGGTTTTAAAATCTTCTGTTATACCATACAGTTTGTTTTATGTTGTTTTTATTCACATGTTTTTATTAGTGATGTCCCGATCAGGTTCTTTCCCCCTCGAGTCAGAGTCATTTGATTTTGAGTATCTTCCGATACCGAAACCTGATCCGATACTTCTATAATGCATAAATAAAGAAGAGCGAAGAAACAGATCCAGGATGTTCCTTATTTTTATTTAATTCACCTTATTTTAACATTCAACTACTCTGTTAAAGAGCCCATATTATGGGTTTTTGAAAATGCCCTTCCATGTAGTGTGTAACACAGCTCTAAGGGAAGTGAAATATCCAGCTAAGGCTTAAATCTGTAAGTGTACAGTGTTTAAAATGATTGATTCATCTATCAAAGAGTCGACTCATAGTGCTTCAAACGAGTCGTCTTGATAACGAGTCATTAGGTGTTTCGCGATGACGCGGCTACGAAACACAAGTAGTTACGCGCGCAAACCAGGGAGATTTGAAACCTGCGGCCCCGCCCACTACACTGAAAAAACACTAGACGCACACACACAGACGCCGCCGGTCGAATGAAGTCACGCTGTGCTCAGATGGATAATATTGACAGTCTCTACCCAAAGATGAAACTGTGAAGAGTCAGTGGTTGAGGTTTATTCACTAGTGTAAGTAAGTGCGATTAAAATTGTTGCCTCGTAAATTATGTACTTATTGTGTTTTGTTACTTGTTAACCTGGTACAGTACACGCGGTTACTCTTTATATTCTCTTATCGCATGTAAGCCACGTTAAAAACGCGACGCGTGCCGCTTTGTTTACGGATTTAACTTTAAATGCTTTTGTGAGCTCGCGTTCCACTGCCGTTTGTCGTTGCTATGGCCATCGTAAGCTAGGAGACGGGAGACTCGTGTCAATCTCCCTAGTTCTGAGGAGGAGCGTGATGTGTGTGTGTTTGTGTGTGTGAGAAAAAGAGCAGGTCGAGTGTGTGACGGCTAGGAGACAGGAGACTCGCGTCGCTCTCCCTAGTTCTTCTGAGGAGAGGTGTGTGTGTGTGTGTGTGTGTGTGTGTGTGTGTGTGTGTGTGTGTGTGTGTGTGTGAGAGAGAGAGAGAGAAAAAGAGCAGGTGTGACGGCTAGGAGACTCGCGTTGATCTTCCCAGTTCTTCTGAGGAGGGTTGTGTGTGTGTGTGTGTGAAAAAAGCCTTACACTATGAAGCGTGTATGCACTGTGACTACTTTTATATTGTTGATTAGCAGCTGGGCATTTCACTCTGTCTCGCGCTGAAGCCTGTCACTGTCGACCAATCGCAGCAGGCTGTCATCGGTCCAATCAGCACTGATTAGCTTTGCGCTGAGGAGGGGTTTGGGAACAAATGAATCGCTGAACGAATCATATGGGAGTCGCTGGGATAATTAGGTAAAAATAAATGCAGATTATAAGACCATCAAAGTGTTTTTTGACCTTACATGCATATTAGACTGTTGTTGGAGACCCTTACAACCTAAATATGACCCTATTTCATGTATAATATGGGCTCTTTAACAAACAGAGCTCTTCTGTGAGGTAGCTTGGACAATCAAGTGATAAATAACATCCATTTTTACGTGCTCCATAAGCATAAGAGACCCAGGGTTCTCTAGAAAGGTGAATGGCAGGTCACTCATTGCGATCATTTGTGCTATCGTTGCTGAGATGTTCTGTGCCTTCTCGCTGTCTCTGGGCATTTGTTCTCTCGTCTTCAAACTCTCCTGCAGCGTGAGCAGACTCGTCTTTGGTTGGGCTGTCTGGGTAAACTCGCTGTATTGTGTCGGTGTTTGTTTATGAGGTGCCTTATCAGGTTTGTTGTGTTAAATGTGGCCTTTTCCTTTCCACCTCTTGCAATCCCAAGTTTACACATCTCACAGTTTGCTATGGCAATGTTGTCGTCATCAACTTTAATACCTCCAGACCGCAGACATACTCGCGCTTTCCGCTTCAAGCTGCTTCAGTGTTCTACTTTGCCAGCATTTAACCAATAGCGTCTCTGCAACAAAGTGATGTCATGCTGCACGCGTTTCTGATTCTGTGTGAAGAAAGAGGTCTAACACTGTGCCATCGGATTCTTCTGGAGAAAGTCTTATTCAGGCTATAATAAAAGCAGTTTTTAATTTAAAACAAGCATTTAAGGTCAATATTATTAGCCCCTTTAAGCAAACTTTTTTTTCCCGACTCTACAGAACAAACCATCGTTACACAATAACTTGCCTAATTACCCTAACCCTCCTAGTTAACATAGTTAAGCCTTTAAATGTCACTTTAAGCTGTACAGAAGTGTCTTGAAGAATATCTAGTCTAATATTATTTACTGTCATCATGACAAAGAGAAAATAAATCAGTTATTAGAGATGAGTTATTAAAACTATTATGATTAGAAACGTGTTGAAGAAATCTGCTCTCCGGTAAACAGAAATTGGGGGAAAAAAATAAACAGGGGGGCTAATAATTCTGACTTCAACTATATATATATATAGTTTATTAAGACAGCTTATTAAGAAGTAAATTAAGCATTTTAGAATGATTTATAATGAATCACGTGACACTGAATAATGTAAATATAAAAATAAACCATAAATTATTTATATTACATTCATTCATTCATTCATTTTCCTTCGGCTTAGTTCCTTATTTATCAAAGGTCGCCACAGTGGAATGAACCGCCAACTATTCCAGCATATGTTTTACACAGCGGATGTACTGGGGAACACCTAGACACACTCCACTACAGCCAATTTAGTTAATCAATTCCCCTATAGTGCATGTGTTTGGACTGTGGGAGAACCGGAGCACCCGGAGGAAACCCACGCCAACATGGGAAGAACATGCAAACTCCACACAAAAACACCAACTAGCCCAGCCAGGACTCGAACCAGTGACCTTCTTGCTGTGAGGCCACACTTATACCATAATGGAACTTTAAATTGTAATAACACTTCCTAATAGTACTGTTTTCCCATATTCTTGACAGAAACCACTAAGCTGCATTGAGATTTTATTTTTAACAGAGGTGTTTGTGTCATAGGAATATCATAGGAGTTAATGTTAACATCTGGTTGCTTTAGCTTAAGGATATTCATTTTCACCTTGAGCTTTTTCTGCTATTTTTGCGTTTCGGGTTTAAAATCCATATGTTACTGTCAGTTTGTGACGTGGAGAATGAATACAGTAATCGCTGACGCATCAGTGATTCATAATTATTCATGAGACTCTGCGTCCTCATCCAATGAGAAGACACTCTGATTAATTATTCATGTGAGCATGTGCTGATTTCCCCTCACTGTGAACTTCAAGCTGTGAGATTGCATCCAGTGAGTTCAGTTTGTGTGTTTTATTGTACCACTTTACATCCCCATGAGTCACAATCATTAATAAATACTATAGGTGGGCATAGATTATTTTTTTTAATCTAGATTAATCTCACTGTAATCTTGGAATTCATCTAGATTAAAATGGCTCAGAATATGTGCTACCCAAATAATAAGTCTTTGAGAACAGGTTTCTCAAGCCAGGTAGCGCATTAGACCAGGGGCTTATCTCCTGTTTCTAAAATGCATCACAAACTGCTTGAGAAACTGATCTACTATAATAATTAGTGATGAAATTAAATGATGTTCAATAAGATGTGCTTGTGTTTACTCACTGTTTATTCAGTTAAACATGAATGTTGAACTGTAGGCCTACATCAGCTCCAAACAGAGATTTTTGATGACCTTAATGCAACTAAAGTCTTAACTGAACTAAACAGAAATGGAATTAATACATGTGGAGTATGCAGATATTAGTGGCATTAATGAAGTAGTGGCATTAGTGGCATTAATGAACACCGCGATCAAACTATTACCGTCATGTAGGACTTTTCGCCATATTTTCCGACAAGATCCACACATGCGGCTGTCAGTAAAGGACCGCAGACACACACAGATCGTGAAAAGCAGAAGTTTTCTGCCCACTTGGTGTGCGTTATTAAACTCCATAACACTCTTTCACCAGTCCTTTCTTCTTATTTGTATCTAATACCCCAGTTTGTCACGGGGGCATGAATGAAATGTTTATGAGTAAAAATGAAACTGCCGAACTGCAGTTAAAGTCACCCAATATTAGAGTAAACTCTTCCATGAAAGCACTTCACGTAAGTTGTCTATTAAGGTGAATAACTAGATTACAGATGTCGATGTAAGCGTAGTCAGTCGTGTCTATGAAGTGAAAGATCCAGAAGGGCATCCTGCTGATTTGATTCAGAAGGGCACTTTTCTGTCAGACAGTTCACCGGTTTGACTTTCATTCATTTTAAAAAGCACCCGCTCTATATTATGCGTATATGTTTTCCTGGAACTCTACAGGTGCCTGATAGTTAGATGTGGATCGAACATTAATCAGATTCACCATCATTCATTTTAAAAAGCTCCCGCTCCATTTTATTCGTATCTGTTTTACTGGAACGCATGAACTCTACAGGTGCCTGATAGTTAGATGTGGAGCGAACGTTAATCAGATTCACTCTAGTGTTAGCACGTCACGTTTGATGTGGTATTTTCACAGTAGGAATACACACAGGTTCGAAGACTCGTTCTCGCCCCCTACAGTGCAATTCAGCCAGGTATACATCCATCCTAAATTATCAAGGTGAAAGTCATCAAAGCTTGCGCAGAATAGACCCGGCTCCCAACCCAACTTTGAGAATAGATTAACGGTGATATTTATTTAATTTTAATCGCCGGATAAGAATCTTACGTTAACGCCGATAATGGCCCACCACTAATAAACACACACAAAAACATTGCATACTTTTAAAAAAAATCTGTAAATTAGCATTTTCTGTATTTTGGCATTCATATTTTGCATTTCGCCCATTTATTTATGCTTATGAACTGCATTATTGGATCTTGATCTTACGTTTAACCTTGACTTTTATGAAAACGTGACTTTTATGAACATTATTAATAGTTTGCAGTGCGATATTGTCTGGGATGGTGTTGTATACTATGCTACAAACACCTTATAATAAAATACAGCACATTTTCTGCTATTTTACAGACTTATTTATCTATTACTTATAGATTATATTATTTCAAATGACTAAAATGTCAATAAAAGTCACTTTGTTAAACTGTAGAGCTGAATTTACAACGTCAAAAGCGGAGAAAGCAGAGATCAACATCCCATAATGCAATTCAATGAATGCAAGACACACCAAAAACAGAATCTGTTCATTAGCAGATATTATTTACAGTGCATGTGTACAATAACTACTGGAAGGTTTCTACACTAACATTATAAATCAGACACTAGAGCAATAATCTGACAGTGATTTCTGCACGCAGCTCTGCAGGTTTCGTCAGGTCTGTTTTGTTTACATACAGTCATCAGAAAGGCACACGTTGAGTCTCTAAGCAGGGGCTGCTGGGTATTAAACGCACAGAGTAACACCACGGCTAATTGAATCTGCTGCAGCGCTCTGTGATGGCAGATGTCATTTACTGAGGTAATGAAATGATGCTAATGGCTTCCTCTTAGAAACACACTTGCAGGATTATGAAGACGATATTCGCCAGAGGAAGAATAGCAATGCTTTTGATGAAGATTTTTTACTCCTGGTGTTTTAAACCTCCTCGCGGTTGACTTGGGGGAATAAACACATTTAATGACATGATATTGCATTAAAGATTGTTGAAGTTATAAATAAGATTACTGAAGCGCTTCTTTTTGTCAGATTGTTTTTTATTAATGTAATGAGCAAATGTCAATCTTGCTATGAAAAACATTACGTTTTCACCAAAATACGGAAACCATCTCGAAGTGTTTTGCAGTACTTCAGAAAAACGTCTCTGGTAAATCAAATATAAGAGTTTGAAAACACTGACAAAGTCACATAAGTGGGAATTTTACATCTGTCACATCCATAACCACACTTTTTCCTCATAAATGCAAAAATAATAAATAAAATAAGATCAATCGTGTTTGTTTTATAGAGACACAACTCTCATACTTTTGATGAGCATTGTTTCTTTTGTATTCTGCAGTTTAATTCAGAGTTTCTACAAAGTCTGTTGTATTCTGCAAACTGGCATACTTTGGGCACATGCATAACACGTGTTTATTTCCCTCATTTAATGTACAAACATGTTTACAGATTGATATTTTTCTGATCCCTTATCTCTGTGGTCAGTTGTTCTGGAAAATATAAACCGATGCTTTAATATAATGTTAACATAGACTTTCTCTGTGAATTTATGTTGTGAGTTTTTACTGCAAATGTCACATCCTTAACGCTGGAACTGCTCTCATGCCTTTATTTCGCCCAGTTTTTTTTTCCACCAAAGCCAAAAATAAATAAATAATATATTTTAAAAATTAATAAAAATACTAAATTAAAAAAATAATAATAATAATAAAAAAAATGTATAAACATATGTAAAATGTAATTCAGTTTTAATAATAATAATAATAATAATAATAATAATAATAATAATAATACAATAATCCACACATATAATAAATAAAGAAATAAAAAAAATACATTTTAAAAATCAATAAAATATTAAATATTAAATTATAAATATGTGTGTGTGTGTGTGTGTGTGTGTGTGTGTGTCAAAATGTTTAAAACTGTTTTAATAATAATAATAATAATAATAATAATAATAATAATAATAATAATAATAATAATGATACAGATAAAAATACATATAATTAATTAATTAATTAATTAATTAAAAAAAAAATTATAAAAATACTAAATATTAAATTAAAAAATAAATAAAAAATATAAATATATGTAAAAATGTTTAAATCTGTTTTAATAATAATAATACTAATAATAATACTACTAATAATAATACAGATAAAATACATATAATTAATAAATTATTTAATTTTAAAAAATGTATAAAAATATTAACTATTAAATAAAAAAATTAAAAATATATGTAAAAAATTTTAAATCTGTTTTAATATTAATAATAATAATAAATGATAATAATAATATAATAATAATACACACATATAATAAATAAATATACATTTTAAAATCAATAAAATATTAAATAATAAATATGTGTGTGTGTGTGTGTGTGTGTGTGTAAAAATGTTTAAAACTGTTTCAATAATAATAATAATAATAATAATAATAATGACACAGATAAATAAATATTTAATAAATTAATTAATTAATTTAAAAAGTAATAAAATATTAAATATTAAATTAAAAATTAAAAAATATATATAAATATATGTAAAAATGTTTAAATCTGTTTTAATAATAATAATAAACACAGATAAATACATATAATAAATGAATAAACTAACTAACTAACAAACAAATAAATAAAAAGAAATTTACTTTTTATATGAAAATATTTAGGAAATGTACATATTTGCACGCACCTTTAACCCTGAACTGCCACCGCCCTTTTTCTTTTGTTCACATTTGAAAAATGTATATATGCATACACCATTGTTTAAGAAAAGTTCAGGTTAATACAAAAAAAATTATCATTTTAAATAAAAAAATGCACTAAAGAAATGTCCTACCCCCAGGATGATGAAAGTCAAATGTGTTTGATAGTCAAATCATCTTATTTGTCATAATCAGTGTTGGGCACGCTCCTTTAAAACAGTCATTAGTTATAGTTACTAGTTATTTCTCACAAACAGCAACTGAGTTAATAACTGAATTATATAATTATAAAAGTAACTAATTACCAGAGAAAGTAACTATTGGGTTACTTAAAAAAATCTGATTTGCCAAATGACTCTGAAATAAATATGAAACATTGTACACTAATCTAGACTATTTTAATGTTGTTGTGGGACAATGTGAGAGACAACCATTAAATTCAACTTATCATTATAATATTATCATTACTATAGTTGCACAATAAAACACAATAGATAGATTAGAACTGTAAGTATTCATTTCACAGACCTCAACTCTCTTTTGTTTCTGGGAAAAAGTCCCATAAACACATAAACATTACTGCCTTTCGCCTCAATGAGGGAAAAGTAGTGCTTATATTTCCAGTTTGCAAACGCTACCTTTGAACTTATTGGATTTGCCATTGTTCTGACTTCTGGTTGTTGGTGTGTGTGACTGACTCTGTGTGTGTGTGTGCTTGTGTGTAAACAAGCCTCTGCCTCTGATAGGCGTACAATGGAAATGTGCTCTAAGCCAATCATCACGTTCTCAGGTATAACATGTTCACAGACACACCAATCATCATCACTGGTTGGTTATGTGTCCCGCCCCACCCCGATCACACACACACACACACACAGGAGAAAGAGAGGTCCTAGGGCTGAGAGAGATGCTGCACGCATGAAAACCGCTTCAATGTTCTCAATTATCGTAAAGCATATTGTATTGTCAGTAACGGCACTGATGCTGTAACAGGGGAAACAGCAACTCATTTGATTACTGAAATAAGTATTGCTGTTATTTATATGCCCGATATTCCCATCACTGGACAAAATAAATGGAAACACAGTCATAATTAACTGGAAACACATGCATTTACTCTGCTAGCTAATGCAGAAATACAGCAATATCCAGAGTCTGAAATAACAGACGTACAGTAGAAACACACGGTTTATCTCATCCATCTTTATTACCCTGTTTCCTCCAGGTAAACTCAATACGCACCGCTAATTTAATCTGCACTGTGCTCAAGTTCAATGTGCATTACTAAATTAATTTTTTTAGCATTGTATCTCATTTGCCATCGATCCAGTGACACTTAGTGTTAATTAAAACATTCGTTATCTAAACCTCCGGACTGAAGAGAGTTTCACCGTGTTCATTTAAAGCCTGTAATTAAGCTGAAGGAGAGACATCAAACTCATTTAAGACTGAATCACAGCATCTGAATGAGGCTTTGGAAACAAGCATTATAAAAGGAAGCTTATTATTATTAGCAGACACTAAAAACTTCTAAATAATAATAATAATTAAACTTTTTTACTACTTTAAAAACTATAGAATTTAATCATTTACCAGATGATTTGATCTAAAGTAACTTAAAAAAATTCAATATATATTGGGTCACGGTGGTGAAGTGGGTAGCACAATCACCTCACAGCAAGAAGGTCGCTGGTTCGAGCCTCGGTTGGGTCAGTTGGCATTTCTGTGTGGAGTTTGCATGTTCTCCCTCGTGTTGGCGTGGGTTTCCTCCAGGTGCTCCGGTTCTCCCACAAGTCCAAAAACATGTGCTATAGGGGAATTGATGAACTTAACTGTCCTTATGTGTGTGAATGAGTGTGCGTGGATGTTTCCCAGTGATGGGTTGCAGCTGGAAGGGCATCCGCTGTGCAAAGAACAAGTGATGGAGAAGTTAGCGGTTCATTCCGCTGTGGCGCCCCCAGATTAATAAAGGGACTGAGCCGAAAAGAAAATGAATGAATGAAAATATGTTTTAAAGTAGTTTATTAAAGCTTATTATTATTAGCCGACAATAAAAACTTTAAAATAATTATAGTATTTGAACATATTTGCTACTATAAAACTATATAATTTATAAATTTACCAGATGATTTTATCCAAACTAATATATTTATCCAAAAATATATTAAAATTTATTATTATTATTATTATTATTATTATAGTTTATTAAATGAGGTTGTGTGTGAGTAAAGCAAGACTTTTTAATTTCATTTAGCTATATTAATAGTAAAAACAAGAATATATAACCCCTAACATCAGTAATATATATTTAGGGCTTCCCACACAAAGACTTTACCTGGGTGGGCCATCCAGGTATACTAACAGCTGCCCAAGTATGTTTGGTGACAATTATTATCATTTTATTTACTATCATTATCATCATCCTTTTACTTTTGTATCTGTTCATTACCCAAACATCTGCGATCGATTAACCAGTGGAAAATCTTCTCTCGTTTACCCGTTTTGCAGGCTAGTGCTTGTAAAGTGTGCGTGAGAACTGTCAACACTCCCACAGACAGTCACATGCTCTGCAGACCCACAGAGACGCGGCTTTTGGCACTTAAAAATGCATGTCTAGGTTTCTTATCCTCCTAAATATCTCCGGGATTCAGCTTATGTTTCTAAAGTTATCATTAATTGTCTGTGTTTTTGTATTACCTTTTTATTTAAGCCTACTTTAGCTTGGCATTGCAAATGACAGCACGTGCACAGCTGCGAGAGCAAGAGATACATGAAATAATCCATTCTTTAATAAACGACTTTTAAAACCTATATACTGGAAGAGGATAAAAAGACTGGTCTAAACTGGCTGCAGAATGTGTGTGCACCATCTGAAATGGTTAATCAACACATTTGACTTATTTAAATAATCGACACTTTTTATTCTTGTAATTATTATAATTGTTTGGAGATATTGTCTGCTTTTCTTCCATTTTTAAGTCCTGTTAATTTGATGTTTATATATTACATATTTTACCTAAATTTCACCTAAAATGATTGGCAATACTGTACAAAATGCCAGCAGCAGATTTGACCTGTCAGCGGGAAAGTGAACTGAATCTTACATGACAGTAAGAAATATAGGCCTAGTGAATGTTTTTTTATAATCTTTAACCAATTAAAAACAAACACGGCGTATAACAGGGTCATAATAAATTAAAATAGTTAAAAAATTACATTATTTTTTGTTTGTTATATGTTAACCATTGATATCGATGTGGGTAAAAGGTGTGTTTCAATCCGGCTCCCACCGCAAGTATATTTCAAACCTTTGCAAAGCACTGATATTATTGCTCTTACTATTATTGTTGTTATTGTTATTTATTTATTTATTTATTTATTCTAACGTATGTAAAAAAGTTAAAATAAGATCTATAATAGCATTACAATGGTACTAAACATTAAAAGTTGGTCACACTTTATAATAAGGTTTCATTAGTTAATACATTTACTAACATGAACTCATAATGAACAACTTGTACAGCAATTATGAACCATAGTTCAACATTTACTAATACATTATTAACATCCACATTCATGCTTATTATCATTGATTATGCACACGAACTAACAATGAACAACTGCATTTACAATAATTAATGTTAACTAACACGAACAAATACTGTAGTAAACGTATTGCTTAATGCATTATTTAAAGTGTTACCCAGAAGTTTTATCTCAAAGAAACAGTGTGTTTCTGTGTGTGTGTGTGTGTGTGTGTGTGTGTGTGTGTGTGTGTGTGTGTGTGAAAAGCATGATAATTATTGCCAACAGTCTTTTTTGTTAGTCCTTCTCTTCTCCAGGTCTTTATCCAGAGTCCTTTTCTCTCTCTGAAATTTAAGCTTCCTTGTTCTCAATAAGCCTCAATTGGTTCTGCACATCAACACCTACGTGACGCCCATCGGCCAGACAATACACACGCAGGAGTTTCATATACTGTGGCTTATATTTTAAAGAAATCTTTACTTTTAATCCTCCTCCTCCTCCACTTTCCTCTTCTCAGTTTGAGAAGACTTCACAGAAATGACTATTATTTCACTTTACTCTCATTTATTTAGTATGATCTCAATGATATCCAATGATATTATTATAAACTAAATTAAGTTCAATTAATTTAACACATTTAAGATCAAACAATTCAATTAGATATTAGGAAAATGTATTTTAAAAAGTAAATAAATATGACATTTTAAATTAAATTCAGTTTACTAAGACAACATTTATTTATGCTTTTTTTTATTTAAACAAGCATAGAAATATTAAAATAAAACAATCCAAACTGAAAGAAAGCTTAATTAATTAAATATATATTTTAGATACAAAATAAAAACTTATTAAAAAGTTTAGCTGCCAAGGCAACATTATTCATTCATTCATTCATTCATTCATTCGCTCATTTAATTATTTATTTATTTATTTATTTATTCATTCATTTGTTCATTCATTCATTCATTCATTTATTCATTCATTCATTCGCTCATTTAATTATTTATTTATTAAATTATTCATTCATTCCTTTATTTGCTCATTCAGATATTCATTCATTCATTCGCTCATTTATTTATTTATTCATTCATTTATTCAATTATTCATTCATTCCTTTATTTGCTCATTCAGTTATTCATTCATTCATTCGCTCATTTATTTATTTATTCATTTATTCAATTATTCATTCATTCCTCTATTTGCTCATTCAGTTATTCATTCATTCATTCACTCATTTATTTATTTATTCATTTATTTAATTATTCATTCATTCATTTTTGCTCATTCAGTTATTCATTCATTCATTCGCTCATTTATTTATTTATTCATTTATTTAATTATTCATTCATTCCTTTATTTGTTCATTCAGTTATTCATTCATTTCTTTATTTATTTTATTTATTCATTTATTTACTTATTAATTTAATTATCCATTCAATCCTTCATTTATTTACTCATTCATTCATTTATTCATTCATTTTTCTTCGGCTTAGTCTCTATTTCAGAGGTCACCACAGGAGAATGAACTGCCAACTATTTCAGCATATGTTTTACACAGCAGTTGCCCTTCCAGCTGCAGGCCAGTACTGGGAAACACCCATACACACTCATTCACACACACTCTCATACACTACGACCAATTTAGTTCATCAATCCCCCTATAGCGCATGTGTTTGGACTGTGGGGGAACCGGAGCACCCGGAGGAAACCCACGCCAACACGGGGAGAACATGCACACTCCACACAGAGATGCCAACTGACCCAGCTGAAACTTGAACCAGCGACCTTCTTGCTGTGGGGCCACAGTGCTAACCACTGAGCCACCATGCCATCCTATTCATTTATTCATTCATTTATTTTTGAAGTATAGAAATGTTCATAGTTCTCTGTCTTTATAAAAGTTCATTAATTATTGACAGACACAACCTTTTAGATTCTTCAGAGTGTATTAGTATATGCTAAGAATACCTCTGATTAAATCTACTTAATTGGTTGTCATTTTGATCCCAGAACAGTGTGACAGACTCCCAGTCATGCAATAATGACTGCAAAAGCTTTCAGAAGTCTCCTCAAGTCAGCAGATAAGAGGCGTTATATAAGAACAAGCGGCTGTGAATCAGAGGAGACACACTTTCAGACGGCAGGTCAATTACAAATGCAGAATGCCATCAAAGATTCAATTTGCATAGATTCATAATTGCACGTCTGCAGCGATCGGGCTTTCATTTGACATGCTACGCCACTTCTTTTTCTTTTTTAGCTTGAAGTTCAAAACTGGATAAAATAGGAACAGAAATATTAATGCAGTGTAGTTTTACACATGGACATAAAAGAGACTCATTTCCTGATGTACAGAGCAGAAATGTCTCTTCAAGACCAAATCAGCTGCTTGTTTGTCATTTACACAGTCTTCAATGCTGGTTTTCTGAAATCCACGTCTGCATCAAAGATTTTTACATTTAAATCAAGTAGAATTTAGAAGTTATATGCTATTGTTTATGTGCTATTTTTGATTCTCGTCAGAAAGTCCATTTGAATGGGTGTGGCCATTATTAGACTCCCTCTGCTCTGATTGGCCGACAGTTTTGCATATTAAAGCTAAACAGGCAGTGAATATGAGTGGGTGTCGATCTTCTGTGGAGGCGGAGCTTATTCTCACTATTACATTCTTAGACTAGAACCGAGCATAATTATTCATTCATTAATTTTCCTTCCGCTTAGTCCCTTTATTAATCAGGGGTCGCCACAGCAGAATGAACCGTCAACTTATCCAGCATTTGTTTTACACAGCAGATGCCCTTCCAGTTGCAATCCAGTACTGAGAAACACCCATGCACACACTCTCATACACTACGGCCAATTTAGTGTCTCTAATTCTCCTATAGCGCTTGTGTTTGGACTGTGGGAGAAACCGAAGCACCCGGAGAAAACCCACACCAACAAGGGGAGAACATCCACATAGAAACGCCAACTGACGACTGAGCCACCGTGTCGCCCCTAATCATGATTATTTTGGTCAGTATTTTAATCACAATTATTCAAAATTATTATCAGGGGGTCTACAACTTTATTGATTGATTTACTTAAAGATTGATCCTCATTAAGAGCAATGGCTGATTCTGTGCGTGTCTTCTGATGCTTTATTATTTATTATAAACTATCTTTAAGGTGCAGTATGTAAGATAGACACCCATTAGTTATTGCACTTCAAACTAAAAACACATTTTCACCTGGCATCTCTGATGATAATGCTGGTTGCCAGATTGACGACACCAACAGGAGCAAACATGCCTGATTATCAAGCCTACGCCGTGTCCTAATTACACGCCACAAAGAACTATTTTCCATCTTTAAAGGAGTTTATGTCCTAATCCTCTAATCTAAAATGTCAATTTCAGAAATGGTTTGTATTTCTCACTGCTGAATAACAGCATAACCTTCTATGACAATGACCGCCTCAGGTACTGATTATGTGCTATATTCAGTGTTAATGTTACCGATGTGAGTTTGAATACCTTTTTATGTGAGGGATGGGATGTGATACAATAATTGACTTATCTTAATTACTATTTTTGGAGGACAAAATCAAAATTGAATCTCAATGAACTGCACAGCACTAATGTAGAACATCATATTCTACACAGTAAAAGTATCCGTAAATTAGCAGTTTTCAGTATTTTGTGATTCAGGATTTTATTTTTGCCCATTTATTAATGCTTTTGAGATCTTGATCTTTCCTCCAATAACTTTAACCTTGAAAAGTCTGAAAAAATGACTTTTATTAAAGGGCACCTATGGTGAAAAATCTACTTTTCAAGCTGTTTGGACAGAAATGTGTGTAAGTATAGTGTATAGACCGTCATATTGGGGTGAAATAAACACACCCAGTCCTTTTATTTTCAAATTTAACAACATAAAAACGGTGGACCAATTGGAGCGGTTTTCAGATCGACCGCAACTTTACGTAGGAGAGCGGTCCCCCCGCCCACCAATATTGATTGACAGCTGCGCGAATTAAAATGTCCGCTAGTCACGTGTATAATCATATAATCAAGACAGGACGAGCGCAAAGCAGCCGGGAATAAAAGGTCTGTTCAGTTTGCTAGGATCATCAATCATCATCAAACGTGATCAAGAGTGAGTTTCACAAGTTTAAAATGTTTTAAAACAGAGCATGTGTGTAATGAATTACAGCGATTTACTTCATCAGCACAGCCGCGTGTCAGAACAATTATAAAGGAAGACGCTTCAATCCCGGTTATTAATATACATTAATATAAGAGATATCCATACAGCAGTGGATATTACCAGTATCATGTCACATGCGTGCAAAACAAGTGCAAAGCTTAACGCACGCTCTCTCTCTCTCTCTGTGTGTGTGTGTGTCTTCGTGTCTGAGCTGTGTGTGTGTCTGCGTGTCTGAGCTAAGTGTGTGTGTGTCCGCGTCTGAGCTATGTGTGTGTGTGTATGTCAGCGCTACGTTTGTGTGTGTGTGTGTGTATGTGTGTGCGCTAAGTGTGTGTGTCCTTGCTGTGTGTGTGTGTGTGTGTGTGCGTGAACTTTGTAATGACATTGTGTGTGACTCATTGTTGCAACTCCACTAAAAAATGCATCAAATACTGATTGTTAAAGCTCTTACTGTAGTATTTCTCACACACACGTTACGTGAAATCTGCTTCCTGAGGCAGCCGAGGGTGGCGATTGCTGACAGGCACGTGGGAACGGTGGGCGAGGAGGACTTGCCTTAAAGGGCCAGTACAAAAAAACAGCAAAACCTTTTTTCCAGCTATAATACAGACACTTCAAACAGCTATAATAAATAATCTGATGGGTGTTTTGAGCTGAAACTTTACAGACACATTCTGGGGACACAAAATACTTATATTAAATATGAAAAAAGGGGTAACCTATGTGCCCTTTAACACTTTTAATATAGTTTAAAGTGATATATTGTCTGGGTTGGCAATAGGACTGCACAATATATCGTTTCATCATTAATATCACAATGTACGCATCTGCAACAGTCACAACGCAAGATATGCAATGTTGAGTCTCAATTATAGTTGACCAGGAGCCCCAGAATTGTATTTAATTGCTTTATTTACAAGCAATACATGATTTATGCAAACAAAATGTGTTTTCTTTCTTTTTTCTAGTCCAAATATCTACATTTCAAAAGTAAAAACAAGATTATTTTACATACCTCACTGGCAGATAATATTAGATTAGATTAGATTCAACTTTATTGTCATTACACATGTACACGTACAAGGCAACGAAATGCAGTATATATATAGCAATATAGCTTGTTTTAAGGAAAAACTCTTATTTTTGAATTCAGAGGTTGAAAACAAAAGTTTTATTTGCTCTAAGATAATTTGTAGATAATTGGACGAGAAACGAGACAAAGCAAAGTAAGAAAAGCCTTTTTTTGCATTGTCATTATTCAATTTCTCTATCTGAATACTGTTAGACTCAGTATACTGTAGAATAGTCAAATAGTGCTATTCAAATCATCTGTTCTATCTTCATAAACTGTATTCATATCACAATATTTATAACAGAAAAATAAAATAATCGCAATATCAGATGTTTCCAATATCGTGCAGCCGTAACTGCCAGTACATGTTGTTATTTTACAGACTTGTTTCGTTTTCTATTATACGTTATATTATTTCAAACCACTAAAATGTCAATAAAAGTCACTGTGTTAAACTGTAGAGTTGAATTTACAACATCAAGAGTGAACAAAGCAGAGATCAACATCCCATAATGCAACTCACAACCGGAAATAAACACTTGCGAATCACAACTGAAACTGATAATACTACATTATTTTTATTTTTTTACAGTGTATGCACTCATATGTCTCTTTAAAACATCAGGAGAATTGTAATTTCTCAGTTCATACACCTTTAATAGTTTAGCAAGACAATCCTCACAAAATCTTCAGAAGAGAATACAGCAGGAGTCTAATGGTCTTTTGACTAATTATCAAGCTGATTGCTAACAGAGTCTGAAATCAAATATTTCTGTCATAATGGACTGTGTCAGTGCCTCAATCCTGCCGTCATTTTTAAACACTGATTATGCCTTTAATCATAACATTAGCTTTCATATTTCCAGACAGTGCAATTTGAAATGAAAGTGCAAATTGTCCCGACTGACCTCGAGCCATATAAACGTACACAATAAAATTACCCTTATGAATAAAAAGACTATTTATGAAAATACGCATTAGCCAAATAGAGGTCACTAAACCCTCGTTCTGCAATCTGTGTTGCACATTCCAGCTCCATCCGGATTCATTGAATGTCATAAAATAACTGAAGTCATCTATTTATTAACTAAAACAACAGCGGGTTGGTCCATTTCAGCTCAAGATGCCCAATTTTTTATTTGGTTATAATTATTTTAAAGAATGACAAATATAGAACAAAAGAGAGATAAAATATAAATAAAGAATGACAAATATAGAATAAAAATGAGAGAAAATATAAATAAAGAATGACAAATATAGAATAAAAGATAGAGAAAATATAAATAAAGAATGACAAATATAAACGGAGAATAAAGTAATGGCATTGGATGTCGTGGATGTGCATTTACTGAGAAATCTACTATTTTGAATAGTGGCCTAAAATGGGGAATTTTCTCCTGCAATTCACATAAGATTTCACTTCAGAAATATTTCAGTATCATTACGTTATTGTTACACAGATTGGTCTGCTAGTAAGATCAGTTGACTTTGGTGTTAGCTGTATTATATGCCAATGGTTTAAGTTGGTTTTAGGCTTTGTAAAGTTTGCATGATTGTAAAAAATATAAATAAATAAATCAATGTACAATTAAACATGCTGTAGGTGATTGTCTTCAGAAACATTTTCTGTTGTGCTGGCTGAAAGTCTCTTCACATTCCAATAGTAATGATTAAAGCAAATGATCTAAAATCTATTTATAAGTATTTTTTTTTATATTGTGGGTAAGGCATTGGACTAAAAAAAAATGTTCGTCCAATGAAAAAATGTTGGGCCGATAGTTGCAATTGGTAGCCCAAATAACCTGTCAACAAATGTAGATTTGTATGCACACCTATTCACACAGATTGATACGTCAGGTGTGCGTTCACGTGACTGACAGAGTGAAGATGGCAGGAAAACAAAGGCTCAAATCAGATTTTTTTCTCAGATCAGATTATTTTGCAAAGCCGTTCACAATGTTGTTATAAATGTGGCCAATATCAGATTAGTAGTGTGAACAGATCCTGTTTCTAAACTGACCCGCATGCACAAGAGTACAGCTACGGACAGCACATGTCTAATTATGTGTATACTGTATGAAATAAGCATGCTGTCAGATTATGCTTAATCAGAGTACTGCACTTTTCACAGACAACCGTGGTGTATTTCATGAACTGTAAAGGGTTGTTCTGCTATTCATTCATTTATTTTCTTTTCGGCTCAGTCCCTTTATTAATCCGGGATCGCCACAGCGGAATGAACCGCCAACTTATCCAGCACATGTTTTATGCAGTGGATGCCCTTCCAGCCGCAACCCATCTCTGGGAAACATCCATACACACTCACTCACACTCATACACTACGGACAATTTAGCCTTCCCAATTCACCTGTACTGCATGTCTTTGGACTGTGGGGGAAACCGGAGCACCCGGAGGAAACCCATGCGAACATGGAGAACATGCAAACTCCACGCAGAAACGCCAACTGACCCAGCCGATAGCACTACCTACTGCGCCACTGCGTCGCCCTGTTCTGCTACTACTACTGTGTATTTTGCCATTTGAAACCTAAAATAAGTAATTTGTGTTCATTTCTGTTATTTATTTAGAATAATAATTGTATAACGACAATAGTCCTGCTATTTATTTATAATTATACTTTATTTATTTATTTATTTATTTATTTATTTATTTATTAGGGCAGGGGTCACCAAACCTGTTCCTAGAGGGCCGGTGGCCTGCAGATTTTAGCTCCAACCCTAATCAAACACACCTAAACGAGCTAATCAAGGTCTTACTAGGGATACTTGAAACATCCAGGCAGGCATGTTGAGGCAAGTTGGAGTTAAACCCTGCAGGGACACCGGCCCTCCAGGACCGAGATTGGTGACCCCTGAATTAGGGGGTGCTGTGCCCCTGTAGAGCTTTATGTCTTGCAACGCCCCTGGACCCAACCCTAGTGTGCTGATTTATCCTGAGCACTGTACATACATTAACAAATAACTAACACAGAAATGACATCAGGTTTAAAAACATGAACACAACAGCAGCTTCAACACATGATTAAACGCAATAATAGCATTTAAATAACACTAAGAGAGCTCTGCTCGCCTACATGTTCAGCGGTCATGTCTATTAGTCATTAGTAATTTCCCATTGGTCTGCTTTGGCTGTATTCAGCCGTTAATTGTGCTTGCATGTGACCTTCCCATGAGGCTTCACTGTCACACATCCAACAACAGAAGGCAAATGTCTCTCTGCGCATCCCACTGCAATTACCCACGTGCCCTGGTGGCATCACTCCGGATATGCAAGTGCACAGCGAGTCACACACACACACAAGGCCGAGAGTGTCAGCAGAAAACACAAACAGCAGGGCATTGTGGGATACTGCTAGATGACCAGAGCGTGCGTGTGAAAAATCACACTTCTAAATGTGCCAGTCGGGTCATGTTTTCTGAGTCAGGTGTAAATGATTGTTACATACGGCAGCTTTGCAGGAGAACTGGACGGATTCAGGCTTCCTTCCGCTCTTCACAACAACACAGTATGCAGCAATATTAACTGACCTCCGCATTAATGCTGCCGAGAGTAAGTTAAAGCAAAAGTACTTTTATTTACAAGCTGGGTTATAATTAAGTAATAACCACACTGATAATTCAAATTACATGCTGAGTCCTGTTCAGATCAATTTGTGAATCATTTTCTGGAGACTCACTCTAAATGGATCATATGAATTCGCAAATCAATTTCTGGAAACTCTGAACAGATCGTTTTAATCAGTGAATCATTTACTGGAGAGTCACTCAGAATGAATCATTTGAATCAGGGAATCAGTTACTGGAAGTTCACTCTAAACTGATCATTTTAATCACGGAATCGTTTACTGGAGTCTCACTCTGAATGGATCATTTGAATCAGTCAAGCATTTACTGGAGACTCACTCTGAAAGTTGGTGACCCGGGGGTGTTACAGACTATATCTGAGGACCGGAGACGGGAGTTTCCCAGGAGAAATAATAAAACGTGAGGATGGCAGGAGATGGGTGTCACAATCACCAGTTATCTAATCCTGGCAGATCACTGGCATACACGCAGATCGCTATGGACTACAAATCTGCCATTACACAAACTACAAGTTCCAGTCATGCACCTCGCACACAGCTGTTTCTGTTTCAGTTTGATTACATAGGCACACACACAGCCAGAGGAGGATTACGAACTGATTACAAAGACTATTTATACAGCGCACACACACATACACTTTATGGCTGAGTCTTGTTATATTGTCATTGTGAACATTAGGATGCGCTTCCCTTTGCCTCGCCTTCCGTGTTTGAACGTTGCTTTGTTTTGTTTGTTTACGTTGCTTGCTGCCTGCCTTTTTGACCATCTGCCTGTTTTATGAACACTACTCTGCATTGCCCCTGTGTTGACCGTGCTTACCTGACCATCTGTTTAATAAACCTGCGTTTGGATCCACACCTCTGTTTTCAGCGTCCCGTCCACATTACAATGGGTCTGAAATACTGGAGGCTCCCAGGAAAAGTTGGCAGGTTAAGAATTACATTGCGATTATCTCTCTTTATTACAAACATGCATTTGCATTGCTAAACAAGTCATGTGTACATGTGTATGCATGTAATTATGGAGACATGGCACCTGTCAATCAATTCAGTGGGCGGGGAAAACTGCACTCAGTCACGTTGCAGTGGGCCTGAACATCACTGAGATTTTGATCCTATTTTAACGTCAGGAAATGTAAAATAAGAGACTTGTTGTGTTTCTATCACCTCAATATGACTGTAGACACACTATAACTACACACAGTTCTGTCCAAACAGCTTACAGAAGGTGATTTTCCCCATAGGTGCCCTTTAATGTAATATTTATTTTTGTAAGTTTTTAAATATTTAATTATTTGGTTTAATAAAGCTTTAACATTGGCAGAAATGCTAAATGAGGAGTTTAAAAACAGGGGCAGACATGAGCTCGTGGCTTCAGTGTAAGGACTGACGTGAAACAATGGCGAGTCTCAAAACTGAATCTTTCTCTTCTTCACATTCAGTCCAGCGCTCAACACAACTGGCTGATGCAAGCGTGATGCAACATTCAACATTCTAGTGAATAACGCCACGCTCGAGGGGGAATAAAAACTCACAAATATGACAGAAAACACAAATGAGCGTAAACACACACACACATGCAGCAGAGAGATGTCAGACTGGATTATTTGAACACAGGCTTATTGGAAATATGTGCTTCAGCCTACAGTGTGGTGTGAGAAATAAAGAAAGCACTTCAAGATAAGTCGGCCTGCAGTTTGTAGGTATATCGAACACTAGAGGGCAGTATGATGACAACAACTTATGTTCCTTTTCACACTAATGATATTAACAGGGACATATTATTAATAAATAAAGGATTATTTATGTTCAGTCATTTGTACAACACCAAATAAACACAAAAAACGTGACGTGTTTTTTGCAAAGTAGAAAAACAAATCCAAAGTAACATATTTCAGATTGGTAAAAGTGTAAACAACGCCCTCTAGTGGATTTATCACCTGAAACAAAATGTACCCGTGTTTGTGTTGCTGATGATTCTCGATCACATAATATTGACAGCATGTAGTGCAATGATTCCCAATCTTTATTCCAGGGTATTTCTATTATTTTCTTTATTCATCTGGGGTAGCCACAGCAGAATGAACCGCCAACTTATCCAGCATATGTTTTATGGAGCAGATGCCCTTCCAGCTGCATCCCAGTACTGGGAAACATCAATATGCACTCATTTACACACACACACTGGCCAATTTAGTTTATTCAATTTCCCTATAGCGCATGTGTTTGGACTGGAGCACCCGGAGGAAACCCACACCAACACAGGGTGAACATGCAAACTCCACACAGAAACGCCAACTGACCCAGCCGGGGCTCGAACAAGCGACCTTCTTATTGTTTCTTCCCTATCCTTATTATAACAATTAAAATTCCTAATTAACCAATAAACCCCTTAAAAACAAACATACAAGAATTACAAAATCAGCTGTTACGTTCCTGAGAATAGCATACAGATTAAAATAACACCATTAACAACAATAGACAGATTTTAATAATGTTGGTTAACTGACTCACAAACATTATCTACTAATATTGACTTTAATTTGTTTGTTAAAAGACTTTTTTTAGACATTCAGAATTGAATTAAAATGCACAACGTATTTTTTTCCTTTAATATTTGCAAGCGTGCATAAAAGCTCCATCTAATTCTAATTAGACAAAAAAAGTGAATTAAATACTGCATTAAAAATCCCTTTCTGGGTGTTGATGTTGATTGTAGAGAACAAATATATTATTTGTATATTATAGTTATTAAAATGGAAATGATAACAGTCAGAATTGGGTTTTATCTTCATTTTAAATACTCTAAAATAATGCTGGGTTGTTTTTCCGCAACAACACTTGTACAAAAAAAAATTAATGCAATTTAAATATAGAGTTAACTTATTTCTACATTTTATTCACAGTTGAAGTCATAATTATTAGCCCCCCTGAATTGGTACCCCCCCCCCTGTTTATTTTTCCCCAATTTCTGTTTAACGGAGAGCAGATTTCTTCAACACATTTCTAATCATAATAGTTTTAATAACTCATCTCTAATACCTGATTTATTTAATGTTTGTCATGATGACAGTAAATAATATTAGACTAGATATTCTTCAAGACACTTCTATACAGCTTAAAGTGACATTTAAAGGCTTAACTAGGTTAATTAGGTTAACTAGGCAGGTTAGGGTAATTAGGAAAGTCATTGTAAAAAGATGGTTAAAATATATAGCTTAAAGGGGCTAATAATATTGACCTTAAAATGACTTAAAAAAAATTAAGAACTGCTTTTATTCTAGCCGAAATAAAACAAGTAAGACTTTCTCCAGAAGAAAAAATATTATCAGACATACTGTGAAAATTTCCTGAATCTGTTAAACATCATTTGGGAAATATTTAAAAAATAAAAAAAAAATGAAAGGGGGGCTAATAATTCTGATTTGAACTGTATAGAACCACTAATCTACAGAATAGCCCGCACTAATGGAGCACTACTGTATTTTGTGCACAAACATTAGAAATACAAAACAGTATTAGTAGAAACCTGACTTCAGCGAGCCCCAGATGCGCTCAACCTTTCATTTCAATCATTATTTCCCATTAAACCCGAAGCCAATTACTGCAGGATGGAGAAAAAAACCTCAAAAACATTTAACTGGCTTCATGCTTTTAAAAGCAGCAGAAATGCTTCCTCTGACTTCTTCTGGATGTGTACGGTCTGTTCAGGTAATTCAGTGACCTGCTGGTCTTATTAACGCTCATTGGCTGTGCGTTTGTGAGCGGCAGGAGCTGTCTGAATGCATTAGCTGCAGGTCGATGCTAATGGCTGCTATTAATCTGAGCCTCTGTGTTTTTACATTACTATGACAATTACACATCAGTGTGACATCACTGACAAGAGGTGGGGATATGCAAATGACATGCCTTTTTTAAAGGCTGCATAAACCGGAAGCTGCAAACATTTTTTTCCGTATCAATAACTGTGGCATCACTGCATTAAAGAGATACACGCAGCTTTTGACCATACGTACTAAAGATTAGCGTGCAATATAGATGATGGAATCCTGTTGTTTTGGTATGGACATTATAAAGTATTTAAACATCAATTTTTAAAGCACGCTTGCTAAACAAAAGCTGTATTGGAAAACAAATCAAGACACTTATCTGAATCTATTTTTGCCTACGCATACAAAACGTGCTCACTATACCAACTAGAATGGCAATTGGAAAGCCGCTACATAGATAATCACTGCAAACACAGTTAAGTAATACAAATCAAAATAATTTGTGTCACATTCAGTGTCACATGCCCATTATGAAACCAGTCTGAGATCACTGACAAAAGGCTATGCAAATGACATGCCTTTATAAGTCAAGTCATTTTCCAATTATCCACAAGGCAGCATTTATTTTATTGTAACACTGATAAAAACTGCTAACACTGTTAAATATTTAACTAATAAATAAAATATAACTTAAATAAAAATAACTATTTTGTATTTAAATATATATATATATATATATATATATATATATATATATATATATATATATATATATATATATATACAGTAGGTGAGAGTTCAAAGTGACTATTACCGCCGCGTCATATACCGCCGCCATTTGAAATAGGAGCCGCTTTGTTTTTAGTGTATGACCGCAGTTTGTGAATGAGCCGCCAGGGGGCGCAAAGGGACGGGATGCGAACGGACAGAAATAGCCCACACAGCAGCCTTAAATATGCTACTCTGCTTGTAAATGAGATTAAACAATAAGTCAAAGCATTATAATTCCTTTATTAATCATTTAAAATGTTAACACGCTTTATTGTTATTCTAAACTTTTTAAGTGCAAAGAGGATTCTTTTTGAAAAATAGAATTGAAGAAGTTAAAGACAACTGAAATGAAAGCACAAACATTCAGTACAAATATTCTAAGTATGCCTAAATAAAAAAAAATAAAGCAGTCTTTTAGCCTAAATGTAAAGAGATGTTCATGTGGTGAAACAGTAAGAAACGGTCAGGCGCATGGTCTAAAGCAGTGGCGCAATTCCCGGGGGGGACATGTCCCACTCACTTATTTTTTTTTAGATATAACGTTAGCACAGGCCCGGATTGGATAATCGGGAGGATACATACATACATATACATACATATACATACATATACATACATACATACATACATACATACATACATACATACATACATACATACATACATACATATATATATATATTTATTTTCCTGCTTGACATTTTAAATGTCACACGATCCTTGGGAAATCAGTCTAACATGATGATGTGAAGATCAAAAATCATTTCTGATTATTATAAAAGTTGAAAACTGCTAATATTTTTGTTTAATAGAAAAAAAAAACATATTTGACGATGTAATTTGATATTTGTTCCCTGATTTGAAAGGTAAATTATATCATTACTGTCAGTGTGGATGAATGTAAATGCTGAAAATAAAGTTTAAAATAATAATAATAATAAATAAATAAAAACATTTACATTCATTTTTGCTGAAGAAATTAACTCTCTTATTTATCTTACTGAGTGGCAGGATCACTGTCTGACAAGGAAACATCACTATAATTACAATTCAACGTGCATTTTAGGGCCGCGTTTAGGCCTGTCACCATATCTATTTTTTGTTGTAGGATATATTGCACCAAAATATACTGCGATAAATTATATTATTGTCATGAAGACCATTTTATGCCACTCATATAATGCCAGAATGGGAATATAATATAATCACAATGCAAGTACACTCTTCCAAAGAGCACATAATATTTTATTCTACTTAACAATGAGGAATTGGAGTCAGAATGTGAACACGCGTATCCTAAATAAATAATAATAAATGTTAACAAAACAGTGCAAGGTAAAGAGTAACAGAGGCTGCGATATCGGATCTATTTTCAGCCGTCAGACACCCACATGAAAATATACTATAGTAATTTATTATAAATACTACAGTGTTTTTAACCACACTGACACCTCCAACCAAGATAGAGGTTGTTTTTTTTGTATGGATGATATATATTGCATCACCAAAAATGATTGAGGTCATGTCCACATGTTGTGCTATAAGTAAATCTATATTGATCATTGTGACAGGCCCAGCCCTGTTATTATAATGACACATTCAAGACATATAAGAAAAAAGCACACCAAATAAGGCCATATAAGATGCTGAATGCTATTTTGCAATGTGAAACTGACCTGAAAAATATCCAGACAACATGATAAAGCACATGCAGAGGGATATCTGAGGTAATGCGTGTGATCCTGTGGTTTTACACACTGAAATGTAAAATAAAAAAAAATAAATAAAAGTTAAAACATTCATAATAAAATAAAATACCTAAAATAAAATAATTATAATAATAAAATTAATTTTTGCTGAATAAATTAACAGTTTAATTTATCTTACCGAGCGGCATGCTCTCTGTCTCATAAGGAAGCATCACTATAATTACAATTCAAAGTGCATTTTAGGGCCGCGTTATTAAAATGACACATTCAAGAGACATACAAGAAGAAAAAAAGCACACAAAATAAGGCCACATGAGATGCTCAGTGCTATTTTGCAATGTGAAACTGACCTGAAAAATATCCAGACAACATGATAAAGCACATGCAGAGGGATATCTGAGGTAATGCGGTGTGATCCTGTGGTTTTACACACTGAAATGTATCTCCTACAGCTGTAGATACAGCAGCCAGGTGCGTCTGGAGATAAATATGTTTATGCTGGAGTAAACACGTGTGGTGTTATCTACCGATGGTGTGTAAACGCATATACGGCATGAAACCCGAGGCTAATTATCTAAGGTTATCACTAAAACCTCTCTAGAGAATCCAGAAGTAGCCTAACCTCTCTTTACCAAACCCTCAGCATCATCTGAGGTGTCAGAGAAACACTCAAACACTATAGGGATGTAATGATAAAACATTTATTAGATATGTGACAATTCAAATCAACTGAGATGCCAATTGTTTTCTAATATAAGTTTATATTAGGGCTGGGCGATATGACTGTAACATAAGAGATTCTGGCAACTGAGTTAAGGATACAAAAATGCAGTGTCCAAGTAGAACCATAGCTTTTAAGAGTAGTTGGGGTCACAGTCAAAGAGATCGGTACAAACGGCAAACAAGGCAAGGGTCAACAGGCATGGAAAGACTAGACAAAAGGAAAACGCTTCATAATGCTAAAGGGTTAACAACCTCACCAAAGTGTGTGTGTGTATATGAGAGAGCTGAATATAAAGTCTAGGTAAACAGTCCATGATGAGTTACCAGTAGTGTGTGTGTGATCAGGGGAAATCAGGAACTGGTGTGTGTGTGAGGTGCATGATGGATTTTATAGTCCAGTTCAGTGACAGATGTGTAGTTCTCCAGCTATTTGCAAGGATTAGACCGCTGGTGATCGTGACGATGACTGAAATTGCATATTGTGATATCCAAGTCATCTCATGATATGATAAGGATATGCATTATAATATAGTACAATTTCTGTAAATTCAATTTACTCATGTGTGATCATATTTCTCACTTTATTTAGAATATCAGGGCAAACGTTTGATTAAAAATGTCGAAATTATAACTATAAAACACTAATATAAAATAGATATTCACAAAACATTATTCAAATGCTAACAATTACAGATCAAATGTACAAATAAAATATATCACTGAATAAAATGTACACAGCTAAATGTAAACATTGTACTTTCAAAAATTAAATGCTATTGGTTATTTTTAAAGTGGGAGGAGTTAGAGCCTGATCACACCGAACGCTCTTTTCTCTTTTAAAAACACGAGGCGCACCTCACTGCCTTTTTTGCTGACAAGAAAGAAGAAGCGCAGTTAGCTTTTTTTGTCACTCGGCAACAACTGATTCAGCTGTGTATTGTGTTGCTGTTAATACTAATATAATTTTAATATTTAATAATATTGTGAAATTCAAGATTTGTGAGTGATACATCACTGGATAACTCAAAACAACCACAAGTCTCTCCTCCATCTTCAAAAGTCTCCGTAGTCATCTTGACAACACAAACACTGCAGGCACCGCAATAGAACCCCCGCCTCTGTTTTCAATTGATTGGAGAACGAAACAGACACGCCTGACGTAGCACACTTTCCGCTCAGAGTTGTCTTTTTTCAACTGCGAGAGAGCCAGGCGCAACAGGCGGTTAAATACACGAGGCACACAGGGCGTATAAGCTATAAACCATTAAAAAAAGGCACCTCTCAATGCAAAAAGCGTATTCGGTGTGATTAGCCCCTTAATCTAGTCCCGCCCTGTCCTCATGTTTCAGTTTTAAAGCATTTCACGAGATCTTGAAAGTATTGTTGATAAGTGCTGCTTTGTTTACAGAAGCAAACATGGAAACCCAATACTATTGCTGAATCTGCATCTCATTCTGCTCGTCTACTGTCTCCTTCACGTCTTATGTAGTAAGACAATATAGTTTTACAAAATTAAAGTCCGACCATTCGTTTAGCTTTAAAATGTGAATTTAAACAATCTGATTTAAATAAAAATAAAATAGATAAAAAATGCTGCATGTATGTTATATTTTTAAATGGTAAAAGCACAGGTAAAAGCCTTATATAAAGCTTATATGAAGAGATGCATTTCATTACTCAATATTCATGTTAAACATATGCTGGAATAGTTGGTGGTTCATTCCGCTGTGGCGACCCCTGATAAATAAGTGACCAAGCTAAAGGAAAATGAATGAATTAATGCATAATTTCAGGTTGACCAAGAAATGCAAGGCAAAAAGCTAATAACAGGACATTATTTAATTCACTTTATAGTACTTTCAATTTAATTTTGCTTGAGAAAATTGAATTGTGAAATCAAAAATCGATTGAATTGAGAGTTGTGTGCATCGTAACTTCCCTACCCTCCATAGCATTTCAACAGTAAACACGACTGCGTCACAGAGTCTGAGTAAATAAATACTTTCTATTTCAACACCGGACACCAGAGAACAACAGGATTATGGTTTCTGTGGTCCAAGCCTGTTCGTCGAGGGTTAACCAAATTTGGTTTGAGGTTAAAAGGCTGGAGAAAGCGCTGTGGCTTATTTTCTCTGCATGAAATGGGATATTTCATGGTGCTAATCCAAAGACTGGGAGATTAAATAATGAAGCGGCTGAAAGCTTTCGACATCCTTTTCTGAGGCTGGTCAAGGCCAGAGTCATTCTTACTCTCTCTAGAAGCTGACATCTTGACAAGATGATTTTCTTCATTATTATTTAATTTTTGTTTGGTAGAAAACAAAATAACAAAGGCTGCTCATGCTGTTTTTGTCCGTGAATTAAAACTATAGCATAAATCTTGGCTGCCATGCTCCAAATTAATAAAAGGTAGCATAATAAACTATGATGAAAGTAGACTGGATAAGTCAACTTCGTGTCATATAAATCACAGTTCATATCTTTAAAACCTCACAGTATGTGCAGCAAGACACAATATACACAAGGTTAGATGTTAATGCCTTAAACATCTCTAGTTTCTGCTTGCATGCTAAGTGCAAATGCAGTTTAACAGATGCAATGGATGAAAAACATGTTTAGTCATTATCAGCATGCAGAAAGCATCTATATTAGGCTGGCATGATACTGGAAAAATATGTGGTAACAATATATCTTTAGAGGGCTGCATGGTGGGGCAGTGGGTAGCACGATCGTCTCACAGCAAGAAGGTCGCTGGTTCAAGCCTCAGCTGGGTCAGTTGACATTTCTGTGTGGAGTTGTTCTCCCCGTGTTCGCGTGAGTTCCCTCCGGGTGCTCCGGTTTCCCCCACAGTCCAAAGACATGTGATATAGGTGAATTGGGTAAGCTAAATTGTCTAGTGTAAGTGTGTGAATGAGTGTGAATGTATGTTTCCCAGTGATGCGTAAAACATATGCTGGATAAGTTGGCGGTTCATTCCACTGTAGCAACCCCAGATTAGTAAAGGGACTAAGCCGAAAAGAAAATGAATGAATAAATATATCTTAAGATATCAAATGACAATGCTGTTTTTAAATCATCTGATTATTTAATTATATTAAAATAAACAAGCAAAAAAAACATATATTTTTCAGGTCTAATTAATTGTAATTCAATTAATTGTATTGTCAATATTCAAACATTTAGTTTAGAAAACACTATAAATGAGTGAAAACCTATATTCAGATATTCTGACTGGCTGGTTAGTGTTTTATTGCTATTAGTGTTTATTTTCAGCTCTGGGTTTATCTTTGAAGTGCTCCAGCCAATAGCAGAACAGCAACTACTGGGGAGGCGGGGCTAAAGAGGGTAAGGCCCATCTGATTGGTCAAAAAAAAAAACATTGCATAAATTACTTTTTTTTAATATATTACATTTTGTGTATAATTGTATTTATTGTGAATTTTTTCTTAAAACTATAACATTTTTTATATTAATATTATATGTTAGGCACCTTGGGTCTGAGAGTAACGTAATTTCGATTATCTATATGTCCTGTACATGTGGTTGAATTGACAATAAAGCTGACTTTGACAAATAAAACTTTCTCCAGCAGAAAAAATTTATTATCAGACAAACTGTAAAAATTTCCTTGCTCTGTTAAACATCATTCTTCTTTGGCTCTCGGCGAAGGCGGTCGCACTTTTTCCCTCTCCGTCCCATATCTCTCCTCGCTAGCTCCTCTTGTCTTTGTCTTATTCTATCTCTGAGACTCTCCGTGCCCTGCTATCCAAACAAATAAGGAATTATGGATTTGATCAACTGGTCTCTGAATGCGATTGACACCATCTTCTCGACGAGAAGTTTGGGCTCGGGAGAGCCCACCTGTCCTGCGGGGACGTTTGCAGCTGGATACGTGATGGACGGGTGGGAGAAGTGGCGCGTCCTGTGCCTGGCTGCTCTGTCTCTGGAGGATATTGAAGACATTTACCTATTCGGAACTTTGATAACAGGGTTTCTGCTGATGGGCTTATGTGGGGCCCTGGCGTATCGACGAATGATGAAAGCGGTCAGTGCTGCTCAAAACCCCACCAGGCTGGCCGGCTTGATTGAAGCGCTGATGGGCAGGCTTGCTAATAATCAGACTGCAATATTAGATCGCAAACTGGAAAACATCGGGGTGAAGTTAGCAGCTTTGCAACAAAATTTGGCCAGATCTGGAGACGAGTGATGGACATTAAATATCTGTGAAATTGGCAGGTATTGACCTAAAGTTGAAGTATCTTTCTACTCTTTCGGCTTCCCTGTGTTTTCTTTTCTCCTGCCAGACGGCCTCGGCTGGAGGAAAACAACTTCTCCCGGATAGCAAGATAAGGAGACGCTCTGAAATTCCTGCTCCCCGTCAAGGACACCTGTTGGACTATACAGGCTTACGCACACACACACACACACAGATACACAGCACGACACTTCCTGGCCCCAATCCAACGCCTTCGTATGCTTTCACCCACTGGAGGGGGTGAGCAGGTCTGCGACCAGCGCCTCCATGGCTGCAGGACCTGATGGCTGCCCGCCCTTACCGGACTATTTCCACACCCCCTGTTCCCATCCCCTGTGGCAATGTTATGTCTTGTCGGTGTGTTTTTGTGCTAGATTGCTGGGGCTTTTTCTTATCCCTGATCTCACGGTGCTCTAACTTAAGAGCAAGGTGAGAGGGACTTTTTTTTTTGCCTCTTTTTCCTGACTGTATTTTATTTCCTGTTCCACCTCCCGTGACCTGTCTTCCCTGGAGTTGTGATGTCTGTGCACGGTCGGGGGGTTCCATTTACCTGCATTTCGTTGCCTTGTACTTGTACATGTGTGATGACAATAAATTGAATCTAATCTAATCTAAAAATCTAATCATTTGGAAAATATTTAAAAAATAAAAAAATTAAAAGGGGGCTAATAATTCTGACTCCAACTGTATATATTGCATATAATATTATCACAATAACAATAGTTTTCTGATTTATTGTGCAGGCCTAAACTATGTCTTTCAATATGCATAAGACCCATGAACCTGTGAAGTTTTCCAAAGTCATACACATCCCTAAAAATATCATGCATATACATTTGCATGTGTAGGCATGTCTGAAATGATACATAATCAAACATCAATGCAACAGGTCAGATGTCAATAGCTCTGTTTGGATGGTAATTGTTTCTCAGAAGGACGTAAGGGATTTTCACCATCTGTCCAAATCTAAAACGCCTGTGTTTTTCTCTCACGAAAATCCCCAGCTGAATTACCCACTGTTTTCTGACAAACACAGAGGTTGTGTGGTGATTTAATTCCTGTTTGAATCCACATCTTTCAGTTTCTAATGGAGATCGATCCAAAAGTCCTTTCGTGAATCCTTTATGTCCACTTAAACACACCGTATACGGTTGCACTTCATGGTTATTTGCGTCAGAAGAGACATCTTATGTATATAAATTGAAGACTTACATTACATCAGTTCTAGAAACACAGTGTCTGTGTATTTTGTTTATTGTTGATCAGTTATCTACAGCCACCTATTTTGAGTTGTGGTCCAATGACGATCACACCAGCTTTAATCCTGATGCACTGTGTGAATCTACTGCAAGTTTGATCAGGTTATACTACAAACTCAGACATCCGCCTGCAAAACTAGCTTTGTCCAAAAGCACGCATTGAATCATAACGGAGCTGTGGAGATTTTTTCTTTTACAAATGTTCCCATGAGAGACAAGTGCAGAATTGCAAGATATTTTTTGTCTTGATGCTAGTCCAAATATCTACAAATCCTTAAAGAAGTATTTTCTAGACAAGCAAAAAACATATTGTCTTGTTTTAAGAAATAATGTGTTAAACTTAAATGAGAATTTCTTTAAAAGGAGCAAAATAATCTGCCAATGGGGTCAGCAAAATAATCTTATGCTTAGGGACACACAAGATGAATTTGCTTACCCCATTGGCAGATTACTTCACTTCTTTTATGGAAAAAACTCACTTAATTTTGGCATATTATTTCTGAAAACAACACAGTAATCTTTGCTTGTCAGAAAATGCTTCTTGAATTAAGTATTTTTAGATATTTGGACTAGAAACAAGTAAAAAAAATCTAAGCAAGAGTGTCCAAACAGCGCTAAAGATGGCAAATCTACTTGGCTTTTGTATGCATGTTACAGAAGTGCAAAAGCATTTTAAGAGGGGACAATTTATCAGTAAATATTCAGATTAAAATTAGAAATGTAGAACTTACACAAGTAAAACGGCATTTAATGTCAGAGACACAAAACAGCATTGCTTTTATGACTTCAGAAGACTTAAAAAGTTTACATTATATGCATCGCTATTATTCATTCATATTCCTTCAGCTTAGTCCCTTTATTCATCAGAAGTCGCAAACTTCAAACTTACAGCCAATTGGAATGTTATCACTATTGAATGGGCGTTATCAGTGGTTATCAGCTGATAGATATGGGCCAGTAGGGGCCTTCTGCATCTACTAGCACGCTGTAAAACCCAACAGTCAACTTTAGCAGATGAAATGAGTGTAGTTAACTCAAAATTGACTGAAAGTTAAGTCTACTCATTTGAAAAGAGTTTTGAACTCAGTGTTGAAGGTAATGAGTTAATTAATGCCTCATTACATCAACTTAAATGGAGTGAGTTCACAGTACTCATATAGATTACTTTTTAAATGGTTTGTTGCAATCGGTTTGCTCGAATGGTTTGAGTTGCCTTAACTTATTGGGTTTTACAGTACTCCGTTGATTTGAGTTCTCTTCATTTATTGTTTTCTGTGCTCAAATTGCTTCGTTTACTCAAACAGATTAAGTTCTCAGTACTCATTACGAGTAGTTTTTGAACTTAAATGGTTTGTTGCAATCGGTTTCCTCAAATCGTTTGAGTTACCTTAACCTTATTGGGTTTAACAGTGTATGTTCAGAAGGCTGTTATCATCCATCTACATCAGGCATCACCAAACTTGTTCCTGGAGGGTCGGTGTCCTGCAGATTTTAGCTCCAACCCTAATCAAACAAACCTGAGCAAGCTAATCAAAGTCTTACTAGGGATACTTGAAACATCCAGGCAGGTGAGTTGAGGCAGGTTGGAGCTAAACCCTGCAGGGACACCGGCCCTCCAGGACCAAGATTGGTGACCCCTGATCTACATGGTTAATCAGCTATAGATCACCTACGGCTGTGGCCGGATATTAACAAGAATTATATATAATATTTATTAAATTTCCCATAATTGTATTTTATTAACGTTATTAACGATGATAACATCATTCTGAGCCTTCAGTAGGCGCAGAACGCCCCTACCGGCCCATATCTATCAGCTGATACCCACTGATAACGCCCATTCAATCGAGTGATAATGTTTTACACAGTGGATGCCCTTCCAGCCACAACCCAGTACTGGGAAACACCCATACACACTCATTCACACACACACTACGGCCATTTTAGTTAATCAATTCCCCTATAGCGCATGTGTTTGGACTGTGGGGGAAACCGAAGCACCCGGAGGAAACGCACGCCAACACGGAGAGAACATACAAACTCCACAGAAATGCCAACTGACTCAGCCGGGACTCTTCTTGCTGTAATGCCACAGTGCTAACCACTAAGCCACCATGTCACCCCATCACTATCATATATATTTTAATTAATTACGTGTGAGCATGTGACATGAATAGCAAAGTCTTCACTTCTGGCAAAACTTCAGCATTTTTAAAAGCATCCACCAGCTAGCGATGAGATAAATGTTTTAAACGCTCAGCCAAGAGACTCAAACAGATCCCCATCAAAAGTAAAGCCTTTAGAGAGTTTCTTCAACCACCATCAGAACCAAAATCTCAGACTTCTTAAAGTGCAGCTTTCAAACATTAGCACAAAGTTAAGATATTTCAGGGAGTTAAGCATATTCTCTGAGCAGAGATTACAGCCGATTCCCAGCAGCACGTCTGAGCTGATGAGCTGGAAGACAGACGTAATGAGTGTTTCCAATCATAAGTTGTTTTTGTGTGCGTGTGTGTGCGTGTGTGTGTGTGTGTGTGTGTGTGTGTGTGTGCGCGTGATTTTTTTTCCTTCAAAAGGGGCTGATGAGCATGTGCTTCTCTTGTCTGCCTCTCGTTTGAATATGAATGGGGCTGAAAAAAGTGATTAGGCTATGATGACTATTGCCGTGATTATTCTTTTACTCTGATTACTCTCTTGAACATCCCGACCTCTTCAGAAACACACCCACCAATCCCACTGTGTTCAGTGTGTACGAGTGCTAAACAAGTGCTGGAACAAAGACGGTGCATGCATATAATCACACATTTAGAAATATATATTCTAGCAGGTTTGATGGATTTAAAAGGAGCAGTATTTAATAAAGATACTCATTTTATAGTTATTTACCATTGTATTCAATATTTGGTAAGTTACTCCAGAAAGTAATTACTAATCACATCATTTAAACTGTTTTAAATTACTTGAAATACATAATAAATAATGCAAAAAGTAATTTAATTATTAGACTCAATAGTAAACATTAGTATTCAGTCAATAGACATACATTACACTCTTATTTCTTTAAATCAGTCTTTATAAACAAATGACAAGTACCATTATATTTTGTCATTGGTGTCTTACTCAGTTCATTGAGTTTAGATTCTCTGGCCGAGCCCAGAGTTGACTCGATCCTGATATTTCCTGCCACTATCTTCAGGCTGGGCCAGGCTGTGATCAAGCATGTGTGTTTTTTTTAATCATTATTAATCAGCCTAACTGTGTGGAGAGCTATGCCAGAATTAGAAATATTATACTAATATTTTAGCAAAGTCGGCCTAAGCAACACATGTGAGTCTATAAAGTTGCACAATTCACATTGCATGTCATGCGCAGCAACGTTTTAGCTCCTGCAAGAGCATCTCCTCCACTGGCACACATTCACACGGCACGCACAAGCAGAGGTGAAGCAGAAACCGCACATAAAAATTAGTTGATCTATGCATTTATTGGGTAAAATTGCTATTTTTTTACTCTCATCCAATGTGGTTTTGGTCATTATCATTATCTCTTTATTTGAGCAGCGGCAAAAATAGACCCAGCGCTGAAATGATTGCGGCACGGCTGCTTCAGCTCTGCACTGATGTGCTGCTTCTGGGTGTGAAATGAAAGTTCTAACCTGTAAACAGGACACAGAAAAACATGCGCTGCTTACGCTCTATTCGTGTGTGCGCGCTTTGAAAGTAGTGATAGCTAAAAAACTGGGAATTCCACGATGAAGCAGGCTTGCCATGGCAAAAAGGACGATAGTCAGCCTTCAATGTCTTGATGAATAAACAAACAATGCCGTTTACATGCTTTGGCTTTGTTGCATTATTTAATAAGGTAAATCTAAACTCATTTCTGTAGTGGTTTAGTTCAAACAACTCAGAATTGTAGTTGAGAATAGCCCCTTTCACACATACAGACCTTTCCGGAAAATTACTGGCAATTGTCCAGAAAGGTCTGCATGTGTGAACAGGCCCTTTTTGGAAATACCGGTAAATTCGTTTCGGCTATTTTCCGGAAAGAGAAGTTGTAACCTTACCGGTAATTTGCCAGAATGCTGCGCTGTGTAAACGCAGAAGGATGATTGCCGGAAAGAGCGTGCGCACGTCTAGAACGCATTCACGTCCGCGCGGTTTATGGAAATAAAAGCCTTTGAATATTTTCCCAGACACATTTAACTGCTAGAAGTTAGTCAGATATAAGTTCATCTTAATGCCAACTGTGTAAATAATTATCGATAAGATGCTTATGATATGCTGTTGTTTGTTTACCTTCAAGCTCTGCTTCCTTCAGTTGCTTGACGAGTCGCGTGTGCATGTGGAGCAGGCGGTGAGCGCCAGCACACACACATATCATCTACATCTCGACATGCGAAAGTGTTGCTCTATATGTTTTCATGGAAGTTGTTCACTATACTGATCCATACACAGAGTTTGTAATGTAGTCATATCTTTACAAATACAGGCTCAGCCGTTTAGAGCTCATTTCTAGTTGATGTCAGAATTTACCGGTATTTTGGAATGGATGTGTGAAAAAATTCCGTAACGTCCTCGCCTGTGTGAACAGTGGTTTTTTTTAATTTACTGGTAAAGTCGTGCCGTAAATTTTCCGGTATCACTGTGTGAAAGGGGCTAATGTCTGCTATAACGGCCCTTGTATTAAAAAAATCAAATAATAAAAAAAATAAAATAATAATAATAATAAAAAATAAAAAAATAAAAATAAAAAATAAAATAATAATAATAAAAAATAAATAAATAAAAATAAAAAATAAAATAATAATAATAAAAAAATAAATAAATAAAAATAAAAAAATTATAATAAAAAAAATAAATAATAATAAAAAAAATAAATAAATAAAAAAAAATCAGGCTCTGGGTTATACTTATAGTTAACGTGTCGGACCGGGTCAGGCTTGGACACAAGGTGTACGGGATTGGGTTGGTTTTCATTTTTTGGGCCTGATTTAAGCTCTAATGTACAATTGTCATAAAACTCAAACCTTCTTTTGTTGAAAAACCTTCTTGTGTTTAGGCATGGGCCGTATCAGATTCTAAATAAATATCACAGTTTCACGGTATTGAGATTACTGCTCAGAAATATATTCCTTTTAAATGTCTGAGTAAAAACAAAACCTTTTTCTCTTTTTAACACATTATATTTTAATTTGGGAACTATTTATAATATTTTGGAGCAGTAAACATGTCAGGCTAAATAATTCTAATGAATTATTGACATCTGCGGTCTTCATTTGTTTCAAAAACACAGATTTCTTTACAATTTAAAACAGCATCTTTGGATATTTTTTCTGCTGGAGATACTGTTGTCCTTAAAAACAAACAAAATAAAGTAAATAAAAAATCCTACACATACCTTAGGAATGGTATTACAGAACATTTTAACTGTTTTAAAACCTTGACTATTCCAAACCGCGGTATACCTTGAACACGGTTATGGTCCCATGCCTAGTTGTGTCATGCTTCTTGCTTTATCTAACCTTCTTGTGTTGTGCAAAAAATCTGAACACACACACACACACACACACACACACACACACACACACACACACACACAAACACACACACACACACACACACACACACACACACACACACACACACACACACACACAGACACACACACTTTAACTCTTCTCCAAATGTATATATTTTAAATACTTTCATAAACTATATCTTACTTGATTTAGTTTCTTAAACTTATTAAATTGTTTTGAAAAAATTAAAAGTGTTTAGCAAAATATACTTGTTCATCAAAAAAATCCTCTGTTTGTGCACAATGTATGGATGAAATTATGGGCAATATATTATAAGTATACTATAATAACCTAAAAATGAAAAGTAATCTCTTATTTATTTCAGCAGAAAAGTAATTTACAGTAACTAATTACTTTGTAACTAATTGCACCCAACACTGACTGGATAATAAATAAATAAATAAATAAATAAATAAATAAATAAATAAATAAATAAATAAATAAACACTCGTTCCTAACAGTGACTGCATGTTATTTATTTCTAGAGAGCTCAACACGATGACATGTTCACGGCGAGCATAAAGCATTAACCAATAAGAATGATGAATTCATGCCTATGTATAGCGAGTGAAGAGCAGATGAGATGTGGACGAATGGTGCTCCTCCATGAGGAGCAACGAGAAGTGGATAAATGAGGTTGTTTGGGGCTCGTGGCTGTTTTACATGTGCTTTTGCTGAATCATCATGTGGCTCATGAGTCGGAAACTCACAAAAGAGGAATTACAGAGCGGGAGAGTGGGTGGCAATACGGCAGGTACGGATGTTTTCCAGATCTCAGAGGATACGGGGTGCTGATGTTGAGCTGAGATGCAATGAGTTTGCCGTAAATGGACTGGGTAAACCTACTGCTCTAACGTCATTACCATCACTTTAAACTGCAGAAATGCACTTTTGCATGGAAAATAAACTCAAAGAACAACTTGGACTGCACTATATAATATTTTAGAATATACATTGCAATGCGTGCATCTGAAATAGTCAAATATTAAATATACTGACTGTGGATTATAGTATAGTTTAACCTAAATGTCTTGAGCGCAATATTACGAGTCGAGATCGCATTCATGTAATAGCCTACAGCATGCAAATCCCTTTGCTTGCGTGCCAATTTCCTCTGCTCGTGCACAAGCTTCTTGCGTGCCCTGAAATACGCGCTGCTTAGGCGCACAGTGGTGCCAGATTGGGCGGTTTTGGTTTTTAATTTTTTTTTGCGGGTTAAAAGTGACATAGGCCGGTAGTGAAAATTTGGGCGGTTTTGCAACGGTGTGCCCGCCAGCCCCGGTCTGCCCTCATAAACCTGTTTTGATATATATATTTATTGTAATGTCTGTTACATTGTGAGATACATTTCAGACAAGTTTAAATTATTTGGGCGCAAGAATTTATAATGCATGTAGCTTTAACGATGCTTAGTTGTATTTAATTATCTGTACAATAAAGACTATAAAATAAGCGCTATTTTACATCTGATTGTTCAATTTCTGTATCTGAATACTGTTGGACTGCCTAGAAGTTCTGTTAGACTCCTCATCTTTGTGAAATATAAAATGCATTGCTCCAGGTACGTTTTGTTGCACATTTCAGACTACAAATCCACTAGAGGGTGCTGTCTACACTTTTGGAAATCTGAATTGTTAATTATGGTGTGTTCTGTTGTACTTTAGATACACATCCTGCTTGTATACATCCAGAAGGCGACGATGCTAGTCCTACAAATCAGCAAGACCAAATATCATATGCTGAACTCAACCAATAGTGTTGTCATAAGCAATAATAAGAGAAAAGTGCGACAAACACAAAGCAAACAACAGCCTACAAGCAAACTGACCACACCAGAAAACTTGTCCATATAGAGAAAGATTATGATTTGTAATTAATACTTTAGCATAACCCGTGTTATGGTGTTTTGTGGGGTTTATTTGATGTTGTGCAAAGAATTACACAAAAATAATCATTTAACTGTCAATAATATGCCCCTGTAAATATCATTAGTGTGAAACAGAACAAAAGTTGTTGGCTTCATACTGCCCCCTAGTGTTCATTTTACATAGTCAAGCATATGTTAAAGTACATTTTTGTAAAAAAATAGGCTGAGCCACATATTTCTGCATCTAAATCTTGCGATTCATGTGTAGAATATGGATGTACTGTATATAAATACTCACACCTTGTTACACTCATTGCATTTAGTTGATTGTCTATCAACTTTTGCCATTGTCTAAAGTATTTTTCGCCAATGTTGAAAGGTGATAGCCCAACTGTATGATCATATCCAGTACAAACAGCTGAAAAGCAGCACATAATTACACAAAGGCTTTCATTTATCCACTTCATTGCAGAATGTCAACCTATCAAAGCACATTGTCAGATTCGCTTCAATGAACTCAAACTGACGAGATTCACCACACAATAAAGCCATTGCATTCAGCTTTTTAAGTTCATTTACAGAAGCTGTGGAAAGGGTTTTGACCTTCTGCGCTATCTGAGCTGTGCTTTTATTGTCATGAAGTATCGGTAGTAGTGTCCGTAAGCCTCCCGACACCCTAATCCCAAGACAACGGCCTGCCTCTGTTTGGCAAGCATTGTTATTTGCTGAGCGTCGTGTGATGATTTGATCCTCCTGAATCATGGAGCGGATTTGAGGCTTTAGATAATGAAAAGGATGCTAATAGTAGCTAATCTTATCATTTGGGAATAAACGAGGGGAAAAAAAAAAACAGCAAGGTCTTGGGCAGCCGAGACAGAGATTAATACTATTGTGCTGTCCTTCATACTTAAATGCAGGCTTTTATCTTGTTATTTGCCCTTTCAGTTACCCGGAAATAGAGTGTGTGTGGTCATGGTATTCATCACATTGTGAGGACCAAATGTTCCCACAAGTAAAGAAATAGCCACAATTTATTTATTTATTTATTTATTTAGGTTCAAATTAGGAAAATGGCTCCTAAATCAGACAGAATGATGTATTTTAAAAATGTAAAAGTGCAAAACTTTCTGTGAGGCTTGGGTTTAGGGGTAGGTTTGAGAGGAGAGGGCAGAATATCCGGTCTGTACAGTAAAAACACCATTACATCTTTAAGTTCGCATAAATCATGAAAACAAAACATGTGTGTGTGTGGTACTGGTATTAATCCCATTGAGAAAACCAAATGTCCCCACAAGTATAGCAAAACCAGAAATTTCAGGGGGGTTTTGTGGTCCAAATGAGAAAAATGGCTTATATATCAAACAGAGGGTGTCACAGTGGCGCAGTGGGTAGCATGATTGTCTCACAGCAAGAAGCTGGTTTAAGTGTCGGATAGGTCAGTAGGTGTTTCTTTGTGGAGTTTGCATGTTGCATGTTCGTGTTGGCGTGGGTTTCCGGTTTCCCCCACAGTCCAAACACATGCGCTATAAGGGAATTTAATGAGCCAAGTTGGCCATAGTGTATGAGTGTGAATGCAAGAGTGAGTGAGTGTTTACTTGTGTTGCATTGTGGCTGGAAGGGAATCCACTGCGTAAAAACGTGCTAGATATGTTGGTAGTTTATTCCACTGTGGCGACGCCCGATTAATAATGGGACTAAACCAATAAATGAATGAATGAATATCAAACAGATTTATGTATTTTAAAAATGTAAAAGTGCAGAATGTTTTTGGTGAGATCTGGGTTTAGGGGTAGGTTTGGGGGAAGAAGACAGAATAGCCAGTCTAAGACATCTATAAGTTCCCATAAAACATGAAAACACAACATTTGTGTGTGTGGTCATTGTATTAATCACATTATGAGGACCAAATGTCCTCATAAGCTTAGCAATACCAGTCATTTCTAACCTAGGGAGGACTTTGTAGTCCAAAAATGGCTATATCGAACAAAATGATGCATTTAGGAAATGTAAAAGTGCAGAATGTTTTCTGTGAGAGTTGGGTTTAGTGGTAGGCTTGGGGGAAGAGAGCAGAATATACAGTCTGTACAGTAGAAACACCATTACATCTTTTAAAAGTCCGAATAAACCTGAAAACCCAACATTCATGTGTGGATTCATTTTTGGATACTTATATTTCAAAGGAGCTACACAGTCTAAGATATCTGAACAAGAAAAGTTAAAAAGAGAAATTATATCATCAGGACTTGAGGAATGCTCAGCAGCAGCTAATATTGCTGTAGACACTTTGTTACTGTTAAACATGGTAGAAAACTGATTTGCAGTGAGAGAGTTTATGCAGCGAGAGTGAAAACCTTCACTTTTTGTAGTACCAGAGAAGTGTGATAGAGGGGTGTTAAAAACAATGGGCTTATGATCTGAGAAAGAGGCATCTTCAATGACAATATTTTCTATGGAAAACTCGTAGGACATTATAAGGTCCAAAGTGTGGCCTAGTGCATGTGTAGCACCAACAATATGCTGAGTAAATCCAAAAGAATCCAAAACATGGATGCACCCTTGGCGGAGCTCCGAATTTGGCCGACTGCCGTTGGTCCGGGATGATAGGCAAGTGACAGGTGTATCTGACAACCCTCGAGCGTCAAGCCGGGTGCAAACCGCGGTGACCATACGTAGGAATAAATGAGCATGCATTATGTGTAGAGCCAATGAAATAGAAATTTCCCTTCTCATCCTCACCCGGACACCACCGCGATTTCCCCTTCTTCTGCGATGTTTTCGTTGATAGATAAAACAGCAGGAAAGCCGGCGAACAATTGCGGCCATGGGAAAAGGAAACGATGAATAGCAGTAGTCCGGTGTTATGGAGCGGTCTCTGAGTTGATTCTCCAACAAACCTCTTATGTTTAACAGTGCTTGGCGATCATATGAAATTAGTGCATCAACACAGCTCATGAATATGAGCAGAAAAAGCACTGATAGAATGGTTGTGGAACAAACATTTAAAAATTGACAAGGCAAACGGCATGCCAACAAACACACAGGCGCCATCATTGCACATGTCATCACAGTGACTGATAATATGCAAGAAGTCCCTATAAAACCTGAAAACCCAACATTTGTTTGTGTGACCCTGGTAACAATCATATTGTGAGGACCGAATGTCCCCACAAGTATAGTAATATCAGTCATTTTTAGCTTACTGGGTCAGATTGTGGTCTCCATAAAGAAAAGAGTTCATAAATCATCCAGATCGAAGTATTTTGAAAATATAATAGTGCAGAATGTTTTCTGTGCAGTAGGTTTGGGGAGAAGAATATTAAGTCTGTACAGTGGAAACACCATTACCAATATAAGAAGTCCAAATAAAACATGAAAACCCAACATTTGTGTGTGTGACCCTGGTATTAATCACATTGTGAGGACCAAATGTCCTCATAAATATGGCACTTACGGTCATTTCCAACCTGGAAGAGGAGTTTTTGGTCCAAACATGTCTATATCAAACAGAATGATTCATTGTGAAAATGGAAAAGTGCAGAATGTTTACTGTGAGAGTTGGATTTAGGGGTAGGTTTGTGGGAAGAGGACAGAACACCATTACCTATATAAGAAGTTCAAATAAAACATGAAAACCCAACATTTATATGTGTGGTTATTGTATTAATCACATCGTGAGGACCGAATGCCCCCATAAGTATAGCAATATCAGTCATTTCCAATCTAGGGGAAGGAGTTTTCTAGTCTAAAAATGTCTATATCAAACAAAATTATGCATTTAAAAAAAGTGCAGAATGTTTTCTATGAGAGTTGGGTTTAGGGGTAGGTTTGGGGAATTCAATTCAATTCAATTCCCCTTTATTTGTATAGCGCTTATACAATGTAGATTGTGTCAAAGCAGCTTCACATAAAAGGTCATAGTAAATTGGAACAATGTAGTTCAGTTTGTAGTGTTTAAGTTCAGTTTAGCTCAGTTCAGTGTGGTTTAATAATCACTACTGAGAGTCCAAGTCCTGAAGAGCAAATCCAACGATGCGCAGCTCTATAGGTCCCGAACCATGCAAGCTAGTGGCGACAGCGGAGAACAGAATATCCAGTCTGTACAGTAGACACACCATAACATCTGTATGCATGGTCCAAAAATGGTTATATCAAACAAAATGATGCATATTGAAAATGTAAAAGTGCAGAATGTTTTCGGTGAGAGTTGGGAGCACTACATCCTTGGGAAGTCCCCATAAAACATAAAAACACAGCATGTTTGTGTGTGTGCACTTGTTTGTATATCCCAGTGGGGACTTAAACCTGAATGCAGACAGACTCATGGGGACTTGTGTCAACGTAGGGACCAAAACTGAGGTCCCCATGGGTAAACATGCTTATAAATGCCAGAATTAAGCATTTTGAAAATCTAAAAATGCCGATAGTTTCCTGTGAAGGTTGGGTTTATGGGTAGGGATACGGGGAGAGAATATATATTTTATATAGTAGAAACATCATTATGCCTATGAGAGTCCCCATCGGGATATAGGAACAAGTCTGTGTATGTGTGTGTGTTGTCGGCCATGTGTGAGGCTGCTGTCTAAAGTGAAAACACTAATCTGGTGACTTGGAAAGGGAGTCTGCAATGCTCCCCAACACCGCGGGGTCAATCCTCAGGATAAAGAGAGCAGCAGAGGCTGATAAGCAAAGAAGAGAGAGAAAATATCCCACAAACTGACCCCATAAAGGTGAGGAAAACAAAGAAAACTGCTGGCAAGGAAGGCCTATTGTCCATGGCGTGATGGTTATTGAGGCTTCTGGGGCTGCGGGTATTATCCATGGTAAATATCAAGGGACGGCAGCGAGACCGGTGTTATTTTGGGACCGTGCTGGAGGTTGCTTCGGCCCTTGAGGGAACAGCTTGTTCATAGTGGAGTTTATGTAGCATGACTCCTCTAAATGAAGCCGCCTAGCGCTGCGGGTCGGCCAATTAATCTGTGGATTGTGCCACCTTCTAGCGAGAGCTCCTTTCCCTGTGGCAACACCTGAGTTTATGGGTTTGGGAAAAGCCATGCTGAAGGATTTACTCTGCTTGCTGACTCTACCCCGAGGCCACGAGACCTGCGCGGTCACATCATCATTCTTGTTATTGTCTTGTGAAGGGTTATTCAATCGAGTCCGGTCAGGCTGGGCTCTGGTTACGCTCTGCTTTTAAACTGATGCTAATAGGACAATCACCTAAGCCGTCTTTCCTTTCCTACCACTGCTTTAACCTTGACCATCTATGCCCAAACAATGCAATGACCCCGGGTTAGTTTACAAAGAGCGGAGACGTCAACATGGATAGACTTACATAGAGACGCAGAGCGGAAATCTCTCTTAATGACCCCTGAATGTGAAACGAGCCGTAAAACTCACCCGAGAGCAAGTGCTTACTATCACAGCTGTAGTACACTATTAATATTAACAATGGGTTACATAGAAAAAAACACATGCACAACAATCAGGATCTTACTTTGAGCTCAGGTTAATGTATGTTTATAGCTAAAAATAACTCTGCTGTCACAGAAGCCCTCTGCTGTCACATATACCCACAACTAAACACACAAGCTTGGTTTGCGATGGTAGAAAACATCACAAATCTCCAAAATCACTGAGTATTAAACACAAGAGTTTCCCTTTACACATAAACACAGTGGAGTTTGAGCTTTTACTCCCCCAGAAAGTTCTGATGTTATTTTCCTTTTGATCATATTTTCTTTTGGTGGTATTTCCTATTCATCTGATCTCTGTATAATGCATATTAAAATGACATTCATGCATGCTCTCCCATATTTTGCTGCCGTTTCATAAGCACAACCTACTGGAGGGATTTTTATAATGCAACCAAAGTTAAACTTTGCAATGGCTTATATCTAGTTGAATGCAGTCCAATAAGAATGTTGAATGACAAATTCCATAAGCCAATCACTATTTGTGGGAACACACCTTTATACAGTAGTTAAAGATGAAATGCATTTACTCTTTCAGATCCTCAGTGTTGGAATGAACTGTAGGTCAATCACAACCTTAAAGGCACACAAAACATGAAAAATAAAGCTGTGGTGAATTGATTATGTGTCTAACTGTTTCGTCTTGAAATGATAAGCTTAGTTTTTCACAGCTTTAATCGTGCTGTTAAAAACTAGCCTAGAGTGTCTCCTGGTGTTAAAAACTAGCCTAGAGTGGTTAAACACCAGTCCAGAGTGCCTCTTTTGTTAAAAACTAGCCTAGAGTGTCGTCTGCTGTTAAAAACTAGCCTAGAGTGTCGTCTGCTGTTAAAAACTAGCCTAGAGCATTTAAACAGGTAAAGTCTAGATCGGATACGCGGCCGGCCGGAAGTGCGATATGCACATCAATTATAATAGCATTTTTATGACACTGTATAACAATAATTAATATTTATACAGTACTGTGACGGTTGGGTTTAGGGTTGGGGTGGGGGTAGGCGTTAAAAAATACAATTTACTCGGTAATTCAATAGGTAGCATAAATAATACTCTGTACAACTATTGTTTTTACAATACTGTGACAGTTGTATTTAGATTTGGAGTGGGGGTAGACGTTAATAAAATACAAAAACTGGGAAATTTAATAAATAATATAAATAATTCTTGTTAACTTCCGGCCGCATCCATATCCGATCTAGCAACAACCATTTAAACACTAGTTTAGAGCGCACCCTGCTGTTTAAAACTAGCCTAGAGCGCCATCTGCTGTTAAAAATCAATCGAGATTGTTTAAACGCTGGCCTAGAGCACTGTATGCTGTGCAATTATTCGAACATTTTGGCTTGTAACGATTATGAAACAACATTAAAGGAGATGAAACTATTATTGCATCATATACCGCCCCTTTCCAGTTGTACACGTTTGTTAGTCTGCAAAGCTCAGCTTCACCTAAAAATGACAAAGCATGTACTGTAATGTAACGTTTGCAGCACGGGGTGCACATCATTCATTGATGTACAGTCCAATCATTCATCATTTTAAAAGCGCGAGAGAGATCGCATGCTGTTGTGCGTGTGCTCAGCCTCAGAGACGAGCACACACATCTAAAGTCATCGTAATGCGAGCGTTTTAATGGTCAAATAGGTGTCAAAACGCTGTGTTTTATTCATATTAACCGTAGTTTGTGTAATTAACAAGCGAGAAGAGACTCAAAATACATATGAAAGAGAAATCATAAATCAGAACAGTACTGCTCTTAAAGTGACAGTGCGCAATATTCCTGCTGCCGACTGTTTTTATTATTAATCAAACAACAAAAGGAGAAAATCCCTCACTGCTCTGGACTGAAGGACTTGTGCAGCTATAATTAAAGTTTTTTCTTACAGTGAAGATGCTTAAAGCACAGTTTGTTTCATATTTTTATTCTGTTGTATTTATTTCCCTTTCCTCATTTACAAGGAGGAAAATAACTGAATATATACAGTTGAAGTCTGAATTATTAGCCCTCCTGAATTATGAGCGCCCCGTTTCCCCTCAATTTCTGTTCAATGGAAAGATTATTTGCTACCCATTTCTAAACATATTAGATTTAATATCTCATTTCTAATAACTGATTTATTTTATCTTTGCTATAATGACAGTAAATAATATTTGACCAGATATTTTTCAAGATACTAGTATTCAGATTAAAGTGCCATTCAAAGGCTTAATTAGGGTAATTAGGCAGGTCATTGTATGACAGTAGTTTCTTCAGCAGACGATCAAAAATATATGTTGTTTAAGGGGGCTAATAATATTGACCTTAAAATGAGTTTCAAAATATTTAATACTGCTTTTATTCTAGCCAAAATAAAACAAATGAGACTTTCTCCAGAAGAAAAAATATTATAGGAAATACTGTGGAAAATTCCTGAATCTGTTCAACATCATTTGGGAAATATTTAATAAAAAATTAAAAAATTCACAGGAGGATCATTTTGACTTCTATTGACAAACGTTTTGCATATTTGTGATAACAATTATGACCTAAATAATCGTGATTATGATTTTTTCCATAATCAAGCAGCCCTAATCTAGCCTAGAGTGTTTAAAAACTAGCCTAGAGCGCCGTCTGCTGTTAAAAACTCCTCTAGAGCACCATTTCCTGTAAAGACTAGACTAGAGCACCGTTTTCTATCAAAAACTAAGCTCAGAATCGATTCAACAGAGAATAGTGAAGCATTTTGAAAACCTCTGACTTGACGTAGAATTGATTTCTCAACACATTTTTCGTAATATCCCCATGCAGTAAACCAATTCACAAGCATAAACTGCACACACTCCTATCAAAAATATTAACAATCTGAAATCTTTCCCCCATTTATAGCTCATTTTCCAGCCAGCAGCTCTCCTCTGCATTTTAGACTCTTTCCCTCTTCTTGTGCTGTGCTGGGGACCTGAAGACCAGGCCATCTCCCCAAAGTCCTTATTACACATCACTGCAGCTTCAAAGCAGCGTCCAAAAGGAGCAAACACGCTGGATCTGCAGTCCTCCGGGAAGCGCAGTCCTGCAACTCTCGTCCATCTTGGCTTTCATTATGTGCTCTTTGGCTCTCTCCTCCGCTTTTGGTGGCTGCTTGCATCACTTAGAGAGGGCGCAGAGAGCCATGCTCGCCTTTGAAACTGTAAACGGCTGGATTAGGATAGCAGCGATATATCCGTGCAGAGATTTGTCTGAAACCAGCAGATTCGCTGTGGTTTAGAGTCGGGTCAGTTGTGCCACTGAAACTGAAGCCCAAAGCTCATAACAAATAAGCTCATCTTGCAGCTTATTATGAAACAATAATGCAGGCTAAAGAAAGCTGAATCAATGACACACATCTTTTCTGTTAAATAGATCTCAAATGTGGCATGCATCCAGTGACAGTGTGGATGGTATAAACAGGTGACATCAAGGACATCTCTATTGTAGAAATGTGCTGCATTCACAAAGAGAAACAAATGAAAATGTACATTCTGAGGGATAGTGAAGTATGAAGTAATAGCTGCTGAAAAATATAGCTTGGACATTACCAGAATAGAACAGAACAGAACAGAACAGAATAGAATAGAAAAATCCAATTAAAAACTATTATTTTTAGAAGGAAGCAACAACTGTGGAAAAATTTAACTTGGACATCAGAATAGAATAGAATAGAATAGAATAGAATAGAATAGAAAAAATAAAATTAAATATTAAATAAAATTAAAAATGTATTATATTTAGAGGAATGAAGTAAAAATAAAATAAAATTCAATTAATTAATTAAAATTTAATTAAATATTAAATTAAAATGTATTGTTTTTAGAGGAATGAAGGAAAAATAAAATTCAATTCAATTAATAAAAAAAATTAAATTAAATTAAATGTATTATTTTTAGAGGAATGAAGGAAAAATAAAATAAAATTCCATTAATAAAAATGTTTTATTAAATATTAAATTAAAATGTATTATTTTTAGAGGAAAGAAGTAAAAATAAAATAAAAGTCAATTAATAAAAAAAATTTAATTAAATATTAAATTAAAATGTATTATTTTTAGAGGAAAGAAGTAAAAATAAAATTCAATTAATTCAAAAAATTAAATTAAATATTAAATTAAAATGTATAATTTTTAGAGGAATGAAGGGAAAATAAAATAAAAGTCAATTAATAAAATTTTTTTTATTAAATATTAAATTAATATGTATTATTTTTAGAGGAAAGAAGTAAAAATAAAATAAAAGTCAATTAATAAATTTTTTTTTATTAAATATTAAATTAAAATGCATTATTTTTAGAGGAATAAAGTAAAAATAAAATAAAATTTAATTAATAAAAACAATTTAATTAAATATTAAATTAAAATGTATTATTTTTAGAGGAAAAAAGTAAAAATAAAATAAAATTTAATTAATGAAAACAATTTAATTAAATATTAAATTAAAATGTATTATTTTTAGAGGAAAGAAGTAAAAATAAAATTCAATTAATTCAAAAAATTAAATTAAATATTAAATTAAAATTTATAATTTTTAGAGGAATGAAGGGAAAATAAAATAAAATTCAATTAATTAAAAAAAATTATTAAATATTAAATTAAAATGTATTATTTTTAGAGGAAAGAAGTAAAAATAAAACAAAATTCAATTAAAAAAAATTATTAAATATTAAATTAAAATGTATTATTTTTAGAGGAATGGAGTAAAACTAAAATAAAATAAAAAAAATGTATTAAATAATAGATTAAATTAAAAATTTATTTATTTTTTTTTTAGAGGAATGAAGCGGAAGAATGACTGTAGAAAAATCTAGCTTGGACATCACAACAGAATAGAATAAAATAGAAAAAAAAATTATTAAATTAAAAAATGTATTTTATATATATATTATATATTTTCATCAAATTACTGAAATATTTGTGGAATGCAAAAAAAATTGACCTTTACAGTATTTTCTTTAAATAAATGCAATATGTGTGGGCTTAAGAGATTCTTGAACATCACCAGAATAAAATAAAAATAAATTAAAATAAAACATTTGAAAAGTTTATTTTAAAAGTGTATTATTTTTAGATGTGACAACTGTGAAAAAAATCTAGCTTGGACATCAGAACAGAATAGAATATAATAGGAAAAAAGGGAAAAAAATATTAAATTTTAAAAACTATTTAATTTTACTGTATTTTCATAAAATAAATGCAATACTTGTGGATTCCAATAAAATTAATTTACCTTTGCAGGATTTGCTTTAAATAACTGCAATATTTTTTGGCTTAAGAGATTCTTAAACATCACCAAAATATATAATAACATAAGATAAAATTAAATTAAATTAAACTAAATTGAATTAAAAATGTATTATTTTTAAAAGAAGCAAGTAATGACTGTGGAAAAATCTAGCTGGGACATCAGAACTGAACAGAATGGAATGGAAATAAAATAAACATTTTAAAAAGTTTAATTAAAAATAAAATGTATTTTTTTTTACTGCATTTTTGTCAAATAAATGCAATAATTGAGGAATGCAATAAAATACATTTACCTTTACAGTATTTGCTTCAAATAAATGCAATATTTGTGGGCTTTAGAGATTCTTGGACATCACCAGAATAAAATAAATTAAATTAAAATAAAAAAAAACACTAAAATAAAGTAAAAATACAAATGTACAAATTAAAAATAAAATAAAGAAATATAAAAGTATAAAAGGTGTTATTAAATAAATGCAATATTTGTGGGCTTTAGAGATTCTTGGACATCACCAGAGTAAAATAAATTAAATTAAAATAAAAAAAAACACTAAAATAAAGTAAAAATACAAATGTACAAATTAAAAATAAAAGAAATAAAATATAAAAGGTGTTATTAGATATATGCAATATGTGTAGGCTTAAGTGGTTTCTTTAAAAAAAAAAAAAAAAGATAAGAAAATCCTAATCCTTCTTCAAGGCTGACGGTGTATATCTGACAGTGTAATCTATAAAATATATCGGTTTGAAAATAGAGCATACGATAAAAGTACTTCAATTTATGAACTGTGGTAAAAGCCCCAGCCAGATCTCTGCGGACACATTCATATCAGCTCTATATCCTAATCCAGCCATTTAGAGTCTCAAAAGCAAGCATGGATGATTAAATATGATCCACTTTAATTACAGCTAACACTATCACACACCATTTAATCTTTTTTTCTCTTATCAGTGGCCACACGTCCAAAAGCATCAATTAATATTCACTGGACAAGAGGCTTTAAACATGCAAACAAGCAAACTGCTCATTTATACTAATGAAATCATTTCTCTGATTAGCGGCTTTTGAAGATAATGACACGTAAACAAAAGAGAAATGTTTGCATTAATTGACCAGCATGCAGTAAAACAGTTCAATATGATGTGAACTGTGCTGCATGTGCACTGGTTTAAAGCAGAATGACTTCAAATTTGGATATCCAGAGAAACAAACTCATAAGAGAGATTTATTTCCAATCGCAAAAGGCTTTCTTTAATTTAACCATGCTTTTATGTATGCAAGTGCTATATTACCATCATCTGTAGTGATTGTAGTGAATGGATCTGATGAAAACAACACACAAAAGCAAATGTGATCAATATTGTAGATTGTTTTCACATGAGGTCATTGATTACGCATGAACGTCTGATGGAGGGCAGGAAGTGACTCTTCTACAAATAGGCGGAGGGTGAACTAACTCCAGAGTAAGGCTAATATATGTGCTGCCCTTTAATGCATTTAAAAAGATTTGCGACCGACCAAGAAGAGGTTAACAAAAGCACCGCCCATCAACAAACGTCTATTATGTTCAACACGCACATTACATTCTTTTATTATCTAACCCACTGATCTACACTACCGGTCAAACGTTTGGGGTCAGTTAATTTATTTTTCATTATTATTACTTTTATTTAAAAATCAAATTAACATTATTCTGTTCATCAAGACGGCATTTATTAAATATTTAAAAATTGTTAAATACTTATTTATTAAATATATATTTATTACTTACTGTATGCAGTTTCAAATGCATTTATTTCTCCTTGTTGCTTTTATTACTATTGCCAATAATAATCATAATAATAATAATAATAATAATAATAATAATTAATATTAGAGAGGACACAGCCCTCACTATTCTTCCGCCCATAGGTGGCCACCTAGGTCGCCTCTGGACGCGTGGCCCCAAGATTACTACACTATAGGCTAGACTACGTTACAATGAAACTACCAATTTCATTTAATGCTAAAAACAAGTTAAACCAGTGTAATATATTATTATTTCTCTCTCGTAATACTCATTTGTCGTTTTATTACTGATGTCCTTGACCAGCAAATCAGAATAGTCCGCTGGCCAGCACTTTTGGTTTGGTTTTCAGAGCTGCTGCGAACTCCAGTAATAAACAGCGCTCATCAGTGCAATATAAGGGTTGGACAGTTCCATTTTTGTGCGGAGGGGGACTTTCAATTTGATTGACAAACTTACAATAGATAAAATGTCGTGTTAATCGTCAACATTAAATTATATTCATATTACGCCTTACACCAGTTACATGTTTTTAATGCATTTTTTATTTGCTACTATCTCCGTGGTCTCTGGCCAGAGGAAGGCTAAGCCTTCCCCAGCCTTACACACGCTCCGCCTATGCTTCTACATACTGTAGGAATCAGTATTAGAACGTCAAAATCTTTCTTTTTTATGGTGTTTATAATTGTTTAAATCAGCCAAAATAAGAAATGCTGAACAGCTTTTACAGACTTCCAATAGTTTTTGCTCATAAATGGGACAAAGTTCAAGAAACTGGCTGAGAAACGGAAGAAAAGGTGGCATGTGAAACATTTATTCAATAAATACATGCATACAAACTATTTTTGAATGTTATAATTCATTAGAGGACAGCACAGTGGGTAGCGCTTTTGCCTTAACAGCAAGAAGGTCGCTGGTTCAAGCCTCGGCTGGCTGAGTTGGCATTTCTGTGTGGAGTTTGCATGGTTTACCCGTGTTGGCGTGGATTTCCTTCTGGTGCTCCGGTTTCCTCCACAAATATAAAGACTTTCGCTGTAGGGGAATTGGGTAAGCTAAATTGTGTGTAGCGTATGTTTGTGAATGAAAGTGTACAGGTGTTTCCCAGTGATGGGTTGCAGCTGGAACCCTATGGGTGTGTGTGTGTGTGTATGTATGAGTGTGTGATTGTGAGTATTCATAAATGTGTGTGTGTGTGTGTGTGAATCTCTATGCATGAGTCTTTGACTGTGTGTGTGTGTCTACGTGTGAGTCTTTCTAAGTGCGTGTCTCTATGCATGATTCTGTGTGTGTCGTTCAGCACAGCGTCTGTGATAAATGAAGCCATCGTCTGCCCGCCAACCTGAGCGGAGTGTTTCCCCGTGGTATCGCGGCTCCGTCACAAACAAACAGCTCTCGCTCAATCCAGCGCGTCTGATAACAAACACCATTACCTCTGCTCTGTTCAGCAAACGCTACTTCACTGGAGTGTGTGTGTGTGCTAACGCCTCGGTGCTTATGCTAACGCCATCACTGCTTAATCATTCGCTGCAACCGTAACACAGTAAACATGTGCATCTGATATAAAGACGGCATCATTACTCCTTACTAGATAAACATCATTAACTTAGTTTGCAGATACACGAGCTTCAGTGCCACAACACACACACACACACACACACACAGTCTGGCTGAAGAGCAAAAACTACATTACAGCACGTTTCAACTAATGTTTTCTGATAATTTGCAGCGGGCGATTACTTATGAACAACAAAACAAACCAAAAAGTGGAGAAACACTGAGGAGGCAAGAACTGAAGCTGAAGGGTGAATGATGAAGCTCTTAAAAGAATAAATTCAATGTAAAATAGAAAATGTGTGCACTTATGGATGTTTTAATTCAATATACTTCTACGTTCAATTTATTTCATCATTATTGATTTCACCTCTTCATGTTGAGTGCTTCATTCCACTACAGATACGTGCTTAATTAAAGGGCCACGAAACCCCCTGTATCAGCAGAGTGTTTTCACACCTCTGGTTTGGATGAAGTCAGGAAAGTGGGCGTGTCCAGCTCTGTTTAGGTGGGAGTGTCGGGGGAGGGAAAGAGGGAAGGTTTTGCATAAAAATGAGAGTTTCCGTTTGAGCATGCGCTGATTTTCACAGAGACGAAACAAACACAGACACAGAGGAGAAAGACAGTGACTGTGTTTACATGGACATCAGTAATCCAATTATTTGCCAAATTATTAATTTGTGGACTTTATCTGCAGTTTGGCACTTTCACTTTCATTCAGGAACGCTTCATGCATGCCCCCCATGACAAACCAGATATTGGATGTGAGGAACTGCTGGAAGTGTAGTTTTAATGGAATGCTTGATACTGCATGTCGTATGAGAGAGAAAAAAACCCTCTGCATTTCTCTGTAACTTAGATGCACTCAGTAGGTAGCATCAGAAAGCTGTGTGTGTATAGACTATCCTGTCACAAAATATGGTGAAAATCCTACACGACGGTAATAGTTTGATTGCGGTGTTTACATGTTAACATTCGGAGAGCAGCATCTACAGCAGATCTTTTAGTCTATAATATTGTAGTGATATTAACGACTGTAAACTTTAGTAACTTAGAAATCATTTTGACTAAGGTCTGTCTTTAAACACTGAAAGAGTACTGCTGATGATACTAACTTTGCCATCTGAATAAACAAACAAAGACCACTGATCGCTTACTAAATCTGTGGAGACAGGACAATCAACACCACTGGAGCCGTGTCTTTATTAAAAGGAGACGAACAGCAAATCCGGATTTCACCATTTCCAGATGAGAAAAGCTCTCGGGTAAAAAAAATTAATTAAATTAAATTAAATGTTCCTTACAAATGTATTTCTGTCGTGGGCACTGTAATCCACATGTGAGTCCAGCTGCGCTCTCATAGTGAGGAAATGAAAACAAAACCTTCGCTGCAGCACATTTATAAACAACACTGACCACCCATGTCTCCAAACAATTCTTCTTCTTCCACTTGTTTTGGCAACACAACGTGGCGTCTCTCTGCCGTCTGAACACCGTAACAGGTAAAAACAGTCTTTGTAGCTATCATGCATATTAATGTAGTTGCACCTCATTCACAATAGAGCGCACTGATTGGTTTGAACCAAGTCATAAATTAATGCTGCACACTCAGAGATGTCACGATGTACTCCCAGGTATAGACATCCAGTCTCCACACTGAAATACACACAAGGATCTAATCGCCGTGACGCAGCTTCAAAATATAGTTTCAAACCAGAAGAACGAATCTGCTCAAAATAACGCAAAAACAACCAATTTTCACTGTTTAGTAAAATATATGTGTCCTAATAGTGTTTATAGCAGCGTGGGACACAGACATGACTGTCAACAGCTCAAAACATGTGTTTTGGTGTTTCATGACCCTTTAAAGCTATTAAAGTATATAATGATGCATGAAGATAATATCATGTAAAATATCAATGTTAAGTGTATTTACATAGCGCATTTATTGTGCATGGACATACACCCAAAGCGCTTCACAATACCCATAATTGTGGAGGGGTTTCTCTACACCACCACCAGTGTGCAGCATCCAGCCACAGTGCACTCACCACACACCAGATATTGGTGGAGTGGAGAGACAGTGATTCATTTGAGTGGATGAGGATGACAGGGAGGTCATGATGGGTAAGGGCTGATGGAGGGAATTTGGCCAGGACACCGGGGTAACACCTCTACTCTTTACCAGAAGTGCCATGGGATTATTAATGACCACAGAGAGTCAGGATCTCGGTTTAACATTTCATCCGAAAGACAGCGCTGACTTACAGTAGTGTCTCTTTCACTATACTGGGGCATAAGGACTCACACAGACCACAGGTTGAGCGCCCCCTGCTGGCCTCACTTACAGCACTTCCAACAGCAACCTAGTTTTCCCATGTGGTCTCCCATCCAGATACTGACCAGACTCAGCCCTGCTTAGCTTCAGTGAGTAACCAGTCTAGGATAATGTGATATTGTGGTATGAAAGGACCTAAGGAAACAAATAGAGACTTAAGATAAATTACCTCGCATCTCTCTCCTCAACAGAGATGAGAAATGTTTGAGATCATTAGAAGAATATTGACCAAAACATTTCTCAAGTTTTCATTATAGCTGGATTTCATTATCGCCTATTAGCATGATCCAGGACTGTTTAGTTCCTCAAAACTCATCCAGGAGTTGGCATCATAGGAACAGGTATGTATGGGAAACACTCACACACTATGGCCAATTTAGCTTATTTAATTCCCCTATAGCGCTAGTGTTTAGACTGTGGGGGAAACCGGAGCACCTGGAGGAAACACACAACAACACTGGGAGAACATGCAAACTCCACACAGAAATACCACTGACCCAGCTGAGGCTCGAATTAGTGATCTTCAGTGACAGTGTTAACCACTGAGCCATCCATGCTGTAAAATATTGCTAAAAAAAATGCTGCTACTGTACTTTCAAGCATGCAACTTTCTCTCCATGTGATCTCCATCAGTGTTGTGGAGTGAAATATTAAATTCATCCAGATGATGATAAACTATTAGTGTAAATAAAACAATATACAGTAATTTGAAATGCCACAAAATAAAGATGGAGTGTAATATGTCCATCCGATATACACAAGGCTGCACGATATTGGAAAAATCTGACATTATGATATTTAGTTTTGCAGCGATATGAATATAATTAGAGCAGATGATTTGAACAGCTCTATTTGGAAATATTTTATCAATTTAGATTGACTGGAATAAGTAAGTCCTTTTCTATGTAGTACATCTGCATATATTATATTATTATATTGGCAAAAATGAATAAATAAACAGTGCTTGTGGTTTTCTGGGGGGTTTAACAGTAGTCAAGTACAGGAATTGAACCATCAAAAGTAAAATAACATGGTCATTATTGTATAAACCATTTTAAAAAGAATAATATTTACTAATATCTTTATCTTTTACTCTTTAATAAACAGTATAATCCTGCCATGTGATTGTTCGATGATCTATCGATACTCAAACGATATATTATTCAGCCCTAATAGACACACACTGTATATCGTCATATTGCTTTAGGTACAGGAAAGATTTGCTCTAGTAAAAGCTTCTTAAAGACAATGCATTTGTAAAGAGAAATCTTTTGAGCAATTAAACAGTAAGACAGATGGAGTGAGATTGAATTATTCACACGTCTTTTATGCAATATTCCAGTTTTGTGCATGAATTTAATTTGCATCTTTGGATGGAAACATAGCTAGTGAGATTCACCAGAGTAAACAAACAGAGACTTAAGATAAAATACCAATTTAGCTTACCCAATTCCAGTATAGCGCGCATGTTTAGACTGTGGGGGAAACCGGAGCACCTGGAGGAAACCCACGCTAACATGGGGAGAGCATGCAAACTCCACACAGAAATGCCACAGTTGGGACTCAAACCAGCAACCTTCTTGCTTTGAGGTGACAATGCTAACTACTGACCCACCATGTCACCTTAACCTTCTACGTTTATAATAAAATATGAAACACATTTTTTTATTTTGAATAGACCAACAACCTGTAAAACTATTATTAAAAAAATGCTAAAAGCACTGTAGACAGTGTACTTTCAAGCATGCAACTTTCCCTCCGAGCGATTATTTACATTTCTGTCTCCAGAGTTGTGGAGTGAAATATTAAATTCATCCAGATGATGATAAACTATTAGTGCAAATAAGACAATATACAGTATTTTGAAATGCCACAAAATAAAGATGGTGTGTAATATGTCCATCCGATATACACAAGGCTGCATGATATTGGAAAAATCTGACATTATGATATTTAGTTTTGCCACGATGTGAATATAAATAGAGCAGATGATTTGAACAGCTCTATTTGGAGAGATTTCATCATTGGGGTATATGCCGAAGCATGCTAATAGGACTTTTAATTTGCCAGTAACCTGGGTTAATCGTTTCCGGTGAATTGTATGCCAATGCAAAATCGGTGCGTTTAAGGTCTGTTTTCTTTAAAAATCTCCACTGGCTGAGTGATATCCGATATAAAGTGGGTCTCAGATTTTACAAGAAGCACTGCATTAAATAACATTTTCCCCCGCTATTTCTTTATAATATGAGCATTTATTTTACCCCAGTATATTCAACGGAGCTTCTGCGCTAGCCTGCCGATTCTGACGGGCACATGCAAGTAAACAGCTTTTCACCTCATTTTACGCATGAACAACTAAATGAATGCCATAGTCTGTTTAACTGAATGTATTTTAATTACATTACAACATTGATGCTGTAAAAGGAACAGTATAAAGTGGAAAAAACTCACAATAACAGGTCACCGGAAGTTTATCCGTATGGGAACAACACTAGCTCGACATATACCCTATGTAGATCAACTGGAATGAGCAAGTCTTTTTCTGTGGAGTACATCTGCATATATTACAATTAATTAAAAGCAAAAATAAATAAATAAATAAATAAATAAATAAACAGTGCTTTATGGTTTAACAGTATTCAAGTACAGAAATAAACCATCAAAAGTAAAATAACATGGTCATCACTGTTTAAATAATTAAAAAATAATAATATTTACTAATATCTTTATCTTTTATTCTTTAATAAACAATATAATCATGCGGTGGCGCCTCACAGCAAGAAGATTGCTGGTTTTAGCCTCTGCTGGGTCAGTTGGTGTTTCTGTGTGGAGTTTGCATGTTCTCTCTGCGTTCGTGTGGGTTTCCTCCGGGTGCTCCGGTTTCCCCCACAGTCCAAACACATGTGGAACCGGTGAATTGGGTAGGCTAAATTGACCGTAGTGTGTGAATGAGTGTGTATGGATGTTTCCCAGAGATGGGTTGCATCTGGAAGGGCATCTGCAGCATAAACATATGCTGGATAAGTTGGTGGTTCATTCCGCTGTGGCGAGCCCAGATTAATAAAGGGACTAAGCTGAAAAGAAAATGAATGAAACAATATAATCCTGCCATGTGACTGTTCGATGATCTATCGATACTCAAACGATATATTGTTCAGCCCTAATATACATACATGTACAGTATATCGTCATATTGCTTTAAGTGCAAGAAAGATTTGCTCCATTAAAAGCATCTAAAGCATTTAAAGCACAATGCTTTAGTAAAGAGAAATCTTTTGAGCAAATAAACAGAGACAGATGGAGAGAGATTGAGAGATTCATAAAGAATGAGCGTGGACATATTGCATGGCATTACTTAGCCCATAACCACAGAGAGTCTGTGTCTGAAGCTTGGTCTCATGAGATGGTCTCATTTTGACGCCGCGTCTCCGTCTTATGTGTTCCTTCATCCTCATGAAAGGCCACTTTACAGTGAACAACAGCACATCCGCTCTCTTTACAGCGGAGCAATCAAGAGCACAGCAGCTCCTGCAGGCACGTCTCTGTTGATTTCTCAGCAAAAAAGAGAAACGGCAACCTTCACCGTTATCAAAGCACGTCTGACAATGTTTCCAACACAATTCTGTTGTTCAGCTTTAAATCAAACAGGAATACAAGTGCTAATATGGGGTTTTACAACTGCATCTGCTTCTCAGAGATTCTCAAAGGTTAACGGAGGCTTGTTTTAAGCTAAAAATAAAGAGGCTAAAATAGCTGAAACAAAAGACAAAATCTAAATGTCGGAAGCAGCTTTGACATCAGCGGCTAAATGCAGCATTGGCAGACTGTGTTGTGATGCATTCAATTTATTATTAAATTATATTAAATGCATGCTAAATAGATATGCATGGACTTCTCAAACACCATAAAGAGACCAATATTTCAAATAAACATAGTAATCAAATAAATAAAACAAAAATGTTTAATTAAATAAATAAATATTATATTATATTATATTATATTATATTATATTATATTATATTATATTATATTATATTATAT